>NW_028239121.1:0-63751 GCF_036417535.1 Chlamydotis macqueenii
GGCCACGCCCCCTCCTCCCCCCCGGGCCACGCCCCCTCCTCCCCCCGGGCCACGCCCCCTCCTCCCCCCCGGGCCACGCCCCCTCCTCCCCCCGGGCCACGCCCCCTCCTCCCCCCCGGGCCACGCCCCCTCCTCCCCCCTGGGCCACGCCCCCTCCTCCCCCCGGGCCACGCCCCCTCCTCCCCCCCGGGCCACGCCCCCTCCTCCCCCCCCGGGCCACGCCCCCTCCTCCCCCCCGGGCCACGCCCCCTCCTCCCCCCGGGCCACGCCCCCTCCTCCACCCGGGCCACGCCCCCTCCTCCCCCCCGGGCCACGCCCCCTCCTCCCCCCCGGGCCACGCCCCCGCCTCCCCCCGGGCCACGCCCCCGCCTCCCGGAACTGCATTTAATTGCCCTGGGTGGAGGGGGGAGGTGATGTTAATTAGAACTGAGGAGCGTTAATTAAGCCTCAGGTCAATTAATTCCTGCCTCACAGCAGCTAATTACTCCCCCCAGGTCCAGGTTAATTAATTGCACTGCTAATTACCCCCCTCCCGGTGTAATTAACTCCCCCGCCTCAGCTGAGTTTTCCCCTTCCAGCACGCAAACGAGCCCCCCACCCCGGCGGTAATTAATTATGCAGAGCGGCTTAATTACCCGCCCCGAGCGCTAATTACCCCCCCAGGAGTGTTAATTAGCGGTGGCTCGTTAGGCGGTACTCACGGTAGCCCATGCCCTGCAGGAAGTACTTGAAGGCCTCGGTGAGCTTGGCCGGCTGCGCGGGTGGGGCCGTGACCTCCGACCCCTCCCCGGTGACCTCTGACCCCTGGCTGACCTCTGACCTCGCGACCCCGGTAAGGCCCGGTCCCCCTCCCCCCTCAGCAGTCCTCTGACCCCCCGTGACCTCTGACCCTCTGTGACCCCATGACCTCTGACCCCATGACCTCTGACCCTGTGTGACCCCATGGGGGGGTGTCATGTGACCTCAGAGGAGGCCCGGTGACATCACAGGAGGCCCGGTGACATCACCAGTGACGTCACTCACCATGGCGTCCTTGTGGGGGGAGTTGTCGCCCACCACCAGCAGCCACCGGGCAGCTGGGGGGGCAAAGGTCAGGGGTCGCGGGGGGGTCACGGGGGGTCACGGGGGTCACGTGGGGTCAGGGGTCACTCACCGCAGGCTGTTGGCCCCGCTGCGCTGCAGGCCCAGGTCCCCGCGGCTGCAAGGGGGGTGTCCCAGTTCATCCTAGTGCCTCCCAGTTTGATCCCAGTTCCCCCTATTTTCTCCCCAGTTCCCTCCCAATTCTCTCCCAGTCCCTCCCAGTTCCCTTCCAGTTCCCCTCAGCTCAATCCCAGTTGCTCCCAGTCCCTCCCAGCCCCCCGGTACCCCCCCAGCTCCATCCCAGTTCAATCCCAATTCCTCCCAGTTTGATCCCAGTTTCCCCAGTACCCTCCCACTCCATCCCAGTCTGATCCCAGTGCCCCCAAATCCCATCCCAGACCCCCCCCAGTCCCCTCCCAGTCCCTCCCAGCCCCCCCAGTTCCATCCCAGTCCCCCCCGGTTCAATCCCAGTTCAATCCCAGTGCTCCTAGCCCAATCGCAGTCCCTCCCAGCCCCCCCAGTTCCATCCCAGTCCCCCCCGGTTCAATCCCAGTTCAGTCCCAGTCCTCCTAGCCCAGTCCCAGTCCCTCCCAGTTCCCTCCCAATCCCCCCCGGTTCAATCCCAGTTCAATCCCAGTCCCCCCCAGTCCCCTCGCAGTCCCCCCCAGTCCCCCCCCAGTCCCCTGCCAGTCCCCCCCCAGTCCCCCCCAGTCCCCCCCCAGTCCCCACCAGTCCCCCCAGTTCCATCCCAGTCCCCCCCCAGTTCAATCCCAGTGCTCCTAGCCCAGTCCCAGTCCCCCCCCAGTTCCCTCCCAGTCCCCCCCCGGTTCAATCCCAGTTCAATCCCAGTTCGATGCCAGTCCTCCTAGCCCAATCCCAGTCCCTCCCAGCCCCTCCCAGCCCCCCCAGTTCCCTCCCAGTCCGCCCCGGTTCAATCCCAGTTCAGTCCCAGTCCTCCTAGCCCAGTCCCAGTCCCCCCCCAGTCCCTCCCAGTCCCTCCCAGTCCCTCCAAGTCCCTCCCAGTCCCTCCCAGTCCCCCGCAGTCCCCTCCCAATCCCCACCAGTCCCCCCAGTTCCATTCCAGCCCCTCCCAGTTCCCTCCCAGTTCAATCCCAGCTCGATCCCAGTGCTCCGAGGGCAGTCCCAGTGCCCCGCAGCCCCGCCGCAGCGCCCCCAGTTTGCCCAGTACCTGTTGTACATGGCCCAGAGCAGGGGGGCGTTGGGCGCCGCCCCCAGCCGCCGCCGGGCCTGCTGCACCGGGGGAGGGGCGGCCGCCAGCTCCTCCTGCGGCCCGCGCGTCACAGCCCCGCCCCCGCCCCACCCCTGCCCCGCCCCCATGTCACAGCCCCGCCCCCACCCCGCCCCTGTGTCTCAGCCCCGCCCCCACCCCGCCCCCACCCTGTGACCCACAAGTGACCCTCCCCCAACCCTTAACTGAGCTCCCTGACCCACAAGTGCCCCCCCCGACCCACAAGTGGCCCTTGGGGCCTCCAGGTGGACTCTGGGCCCCCCAAGTGCCCCCCACAGGCCCCCCAAGTGCCCCCAGGCCCCCCAAGTGCCCCTTGAGGGCCCCCAAAACTGACCCCCAAGACCCACAAGTGGCCCTCCCCAGACCCCCAAGCGCCCCCCGGACCCACAAGTGGCCCCCCACGGGACCCCCAAGTGCCCCCCCGCCCGACCTGCGTGAAGAGGTGCGCCAGGATGAGCTCGCTGCTGGAGGACGTCAGGCCCGACAGCTGGGGGGGCACCCGTGGGACCCACGGCGACCCACCGCGACCCACCGCGATCCACCGGCACCCACAGACACCGTAGGGACCCACCGCGACCCACAGCGACCCACAGACACCGTAGGGACCCACAGCGACCCACGGCGACCCACGGCGACCCACAGACACCCACAGACACGGTAGGGACCCACAGCGACCCACAGCGACCCACAGACACCGTAGGGACCCACAGCGACCCACAGCGACCCACAGACACCGTAGGGACCCACAGCGACCCACAGCGACCCACAGACACGACAGTGACCCACAGTGACCCACAGCGACCCACAGCGACCCACAGACACCACAGCGACCCACAGCGACCCACAGACACCGTAGGGACCCACCGTGACCCACAGCGACCCACAGTGACCCACAGACACCGTAGGGACCCACAGCGGCCCACAGCGACCCACGGCGACCCACAGACACCGTAGGGACCCACAGCGACCCACAGCGACCCACAGACACCGTAGGGACCCACAGCGACCCACAGCGACCGTAGGGACCCACCACGACCCACAGCGACCCACAGACACCGTAGGGACCCGCAGCGACCCACGGCGACCCACAGACACCGTAGGGACCCACAGCGACCCACAGCTACCGTAGGGACCCACAGCGACCCACAGCCGCCCACCAACACCGTAGGGACCCACAGCGACCCACAGCCACCCACAGACACCGTAGGGACCCACAGTGACCCACGGCCGCCCACCGCCACCCACAGCGACCCACGGCGACCCATAGGGACCCACAGTGAGCCACACGCGACCCCAAGCGACCCACAGCGCCGCGGGGCCAGCAGCAGGGAACCCCCCCCAAACCCCGCCCCCTTCTGCCCCACCCCTCTCCCCATTGGCCCTCCCCACCCGCCGGCCCCGCCCACCTTGTGCGCCACCCAATCCACCCAGCCCTTGGCGCGGGGGTTGATGTTGATCAGCACCAGCCCCTCCACCGCCTCGGGGTGCAGCAGCTGTGGGGCAGGGCCAGACCCATAGCGCCCCACGGCCACGCCCTCCCACCCCATAGCGACCCCCCAGCCCCATAGCGACCCCCCAGCCCCACAGCCACGCCCCCCGAGAGCCCCCAGCGACCCACAAGTGCCAAACCAAGAGACCCCACTAACCTCCTCCAGCCCCATAGCGCCCCACGGCCACGCCCCCCCAGCCCCATAGCGACCCCCCAGCCCCATAGCGACTCCCCAGCCCCATAGCGACGCCCCCCTGCCCCATAGTGACCCCCCAGCCCCACAGCCGAGCCCCCAACCCCCCAGCGACCCACAAGTGCCCAGAGACCCCACTAACCTTCTCCAGCCCCATAGCGCCCCACGGCCACGCCCCCCTGCCCCATAGCGACCCCCCAGCCCCATAGCGAACCCCCTGCCCCATAGCGATGCCCCCCGACAGCCCACAACCCCCTAGCGACCCACAAGTGCCCAACCAAGAGACCCCACTAACTTCCTCCAGCCCCATAGCGCCCCATGGCCATGCCCCCCTGCCCCATAGCGACCCCCCCTGCCCCATAGCGACCCCCCAGCCCCACAGCCACGCCCCCCGAGAGCCCCCAGCGACCCACAAGTACCCAACCAAGAGACCCCACTAACCTCCTCCAGCCCCATAGCGCCCCACGGCCATGCCCCCCCGCCCCATAGCGACCCCCCCAGCCCCATAGCGACCCCCCAGCCCCATAGCCAAGCCCCCAACCCCCCAGCGACCCACAAGTGCCCAGAGACCCCACTAACCTCCTCCAGCCCCATAGCGCCCCACGGCCATGCCCCCCCGCCCCATAGCGACCCCCCCAGCCCCATAGCGACCCCCCAGCCCCATAGCCAAGCCCCCAACCCCCCAGCGACCCACAAGTGCCCAGAGACCCCACTAACCTCCTCCAGCCCCATAGCGCCCCACGGCCACGCCCCCCAGCCCCATAGCGACCCCCCAGCCCCATAGCGACCCCACAGCCACACCCCCCTGCCCCATAGCGACCCCCCCGCCCCATAGCGACCCCCCCAGCCCCACAGCCACGCCCCCCAGCCCCACAGAACCTCCCCCGAGATTCCCGCAGCCCTGCATTCCCCCAAATCTGCCCCCCACCCTGCCCCACGCCCCGCCCCACGCCCCGCCCCACATCTCACCCCAAATTTAGCCAGGACGAAGGCGCCGGCGCCCACCCCGATGCCCACGACGCTGGCGATGCTGGGGGGGTGGGCGGGGTCAGGCCGGTGCTGGCCCCGCCCCCCCGTCCCGTCCCGCTACGGGTCAGGGGCCCCCTCCCCGCCCCACAGCGCCGTGGGGCGCCCCCCCGCCCACTCACTTGAGGTGCCGGAGGACGCAGGGGACGATTTCGGCCAGTTGCTCCAGGGAGGGGTACTGGTACCTGCGGGGGAGGGGCAGGGGGCGGGGGGGGAGGGGCGACAGGGGGAGGGGCAAGGGGTCAATCGGGGGTCGAGGTGGGGGGAGGGCGGGCGAGGGGACCAATGAGGTGAAGCGATGGCGGTTGGGGGGGGGGAGGGGTGCGTAGGGTGATGCTGCGATGTGATGGCGGTCGAGGTGGGGGGACGGGGGGGTGGGGGGTCAACTGGGGGGGGGGGAGGGGTGGGGGGGTCAACAGAGAGACGACAGGGTCAACTGGGGGTTAATGGGGGCAACTGGGGGTTAGTGGGGGGCAACTGGGAGTTAATGGGGGTCAGTGGGGTCAACTGGGGGTTAATGGGGGCAACTGGGGGTTAGTGGGGGGCAACTGGGGGTTAATGGGGGTCAGTGGGGTCAACTGGGGGTTAATGGGGGCAACTGGGGGTTAATGGGGGTCAACTGGGGGTTAGTGGGGGGCAACTGGGGGTTAATGGGGGTCAGTGGGGTCAACGGGGGGTTAATGGGGGTCAACTGGGGGTTAATGGGGGTCAACGGGGGGCTTATGGGGGGCAACTGGGGGTTAATGGGGGAAACTGGGGGTCAATGGGGGGCAACTGGGGGTCAATGGGGGCAACTGGGGGTTAATGGGGGTCAACAGGGGGTCAACTGGGGGTTAATGGGGGCAACTGGGGGTTAATGGGGGTCAATGGGGGGCTTATGGGGGGCAACTGGGGGTTAATGGGGGCAACTGGGGGTTAATGGGAAGCAACTGGGGGTCAATGGGGGCAACTGGGGGTTAATGGGGGTCAACAGGGGGTTAACTGGGGGTTAATGGGGGTCAGTGGGGTCAACTGGGGGTTAATGGGGGTCAACTGGGGGTTAATGGGGGTCAACGGGGGGTCAACTGGGGTTTAATGGGGGTCAACTGGGGGTTAATGGGGGTCAACGGGGGGTCAACTGGGGTTTAATGGGGGTCAACTGGGGGTTAATGGGGGTCAACTGGGGGTTAATGGGGTCAATGGGGGGTCAATGGGGGTCAACTGGGGGTTAATGGGGGTCAACTGGGTGTTAATGGGGGCAACCAGGTGTTACTGGGGGTCACTGGGGGTTAATGGGGGTCAACTGGGGGTTAATGGGGGTTAACAGGCGTCAATGGGGGTCAACTGGGGGTTAATGGGTGCAACTGGGGGTTAATGTGGGGCAACTGGGCCTTAATGGGGGTCAACTGGGGTCAATGGGGGTCAACTGGGGGTTAATGCGGGCAACTGGGGATTAATGGGGGTCAACGGGGGGTTAATGGGGGTCAGTGGGGTCAACTGGGGGTCACTGGGGGTCAATGGGGGGCAACGGGGGGTCAATGGGGGTCAACGGGGGGTCAATGGGGGTCAACTAGGGGTTAATGGGGGTCAACGAGGGGTTAATGGGGGCAACTGGGGGTTAATGGGGGTCAACGGGGGGTTAATGGGGGCAACTGGGGGGTTAATGGGGGTCACTGGGATCAACTGGGGGGGTCCGTGGGGTCAACTGGGGGGGCAGTGGGGTCAACCGGGTCGTCAGAGGGGTCAACGCAGTCAACTGGGAGTCACTGGGGTCAACTGGGGGGGCAGTGGGGTCAACAGGGGGGTCAGTGGGGTCAACCTGGGGGTCACTGGGGTCAACTGGGGGGGCAGTGGGGTCAACTGGGGGGGCAGTGGGGTCAACGCAGTCAACTGGGAGTCACTGGGGTCAACTGGGGGGAGCGGAAGAGGGGAGTGCAGACGCACCCCGGGGGGTAGGGCGGGGCGCCCACCTCCATGCCGGGGGGGTCGAGGTGGACGAGCAGGGAGTGGCTGGCGACCTCCCGCATCTCGGGGTGGGCGAAGAGCGGGGCGAAGCACGAGGCGTCTGCAGGGGAGGGGCGCGGCGGGAGAGGGGGAAGGGGGCGGGACTCACGCGTGTGGCCCACGTCCGGCAGCATCAGCAGGGCGGGGCGACCAGGGCGGGGCGCGCCCTCCAGCGCCACGTGAACAGGCCCCAACGGCGTCTCCAACACCGCCCCCTGCTGGCCGGGAGGACCGGACACCGGAACGGGGAGTGGTCGCCGCCACACGGCCCACAGGTTCGCCCCCAAAATCTCGCGATTTCCCCCAAGATTCCCACCTTTTGCCCGCCAAATCCCGCATTTTTGCCCCAAATTACCCCATTTCGCACCAAAATCCCCCATTTTGCCCCAAAATCTAACGATTCCCCCCAAATTCCCCCATTTTGCCCCCCAAATCCCGCATTTTTGCCCCAAATTCCCCCATTTCACACCAAAATCCCACATTTTGCCCCCAAAATCCCGGGATTTAACCCCAAATTCCCACATTTTGCCCCCAAAATCCCCCATTCTTGCCCAAAATTCCCGCATTTCGCACCAAAATCCCACATTTTGCCCCCAAAATCCCGTGATTTCCCCCAAATTCCCACAATTTGCCCCCCAAATCCCGCATTTTTGCCCAAATTCCCGCATTTCACACCAAAAGCCCACATTGTTGCCCCAAAATCCTGGAATTTCCCCCCAAATTCCCACATTTTGCCCCACAAATCCCCCATTTTTCCCCCCAAATTCCCGCATTCCGCACCAAAATCCCACATTTTGCTCCCAAAATCCTGTGATTTCCCCAAATTCCCCCATTTTGCCCCCCAAATTCCCGCATTTTTGCCCCAAATTCCCGCATTTTTACCCCAAATTCCCCCATTTCGCACCAAAATCCCACATTTTGCCCCCAAAAGCCCGTGATTTCCCCCAAATTCCCCCGTTTCGCCCCCCAAATTCCCGCATTTTTGCCCCAAATTCCCACATTTTGCCCCAAATTCCCACATTTTGCCCCAAATTCCCCCATTTCGCACCAAAATCCCACATTTTGCCCCCAAAAGCCCGTGATTTCCCCCAAATTCCCCCGTTTCGCCCCCCAAATCCCCCATTTTTGCCCCAAATTCCCGCATTTCGCACCAAAAGCCCACATTTTGCCCCAAAATCCAGGAATTTCCCCCCAAATTCCCCCATTTTGCCCCCCAAATCCCCCATTCTTGCCCCAAATTCCCCCATTTCGCACCAAAATTCCCACATTTTGCCCCAAATTCCCCCATTTTGCACCAAAATCCCACATTGTTGCCCCAAAATCCCGCGATTTCCCCCCAAATTCCCCCGTTTTGCCCCCAAATGCCGCATTTTTGCCCAAAATTCCCACATTTCGCATCAAAATCCCACATTTTGCTCCCAAAATGCTGTGATTTCCCCATATTCCCCCATTTTGCCCCCCAAATCCTGCATTTTTGCCCCAAATTCCCCCATTTTCCACCATAATTCCCACATTTTGCCCCAAATTCCCCCATTTCGCACCAAAATCCCACATTGTTGCCCCAAAATCCCGTGATTTCCCCCCAAATTCCCCCGTTTTGCCCCCAAATGCTGCATTTTTGCCCAAAATTCCCACATTTTACACCAAAATCGCACATTTTGCCCCCAAAATCCCCCATTTTTGCCCCAAATTCCCGCATTTTAGCCCCAAATCCCGCTTTTTTGCCCCAAATTCCCCCATTTTGCACCAAAATTCCCACATTTTGCCCCAAATTCCCCCATTTCACACCAAAATCCCCCATTTTGCCCCCAAAATCCCCCATTTTTCCCCCAAATTCCCGCATTTCGCACCAAAATCCCACATTTTGCTCCCAAAATGCTGTGATTTCCCCAAATTCCCCCATTTTGCCCCAAATTCCCGCATTTTTGCCCCAAATTCCCCCATTTCACACCAAAATCCCACATTTTGCCCCCAAAATCCCGCAATTTCCCCCCAAATTCCCCCATTTTGCCCCCAAAATCCCACATTTTTGCCCCAAATTCCCCCATTTCGCACCAAAATCCCACATTGTTGCCCCAAAATCCCGCGATTTCCCCCCAAATTCCCCCGTTTCGCCCCCAAATGCCGCATTTTTGCCCAAAACTCCCACATTTCACACCAAAATCCCACATTTTGCCCCCAAAATCCCCCATTTTTCGCCCAAATTCCTGCATTTTTGCCCCAAATCCCGCTTTTTTGCCCCAAATTCCCCCATTTTTCACCAAAATCCCACATTTTGCCCCAAATTCCCCCATTTCACACCAAAATCCCCCATTCTTGCCCCAAATTCCCCCATTTCGCACCAAAATCCCACATTGTTGCCCCAAAATCCCGTGATTTCCCCCCAAATTCCCCCGTTTCGCCCCCAAATGCCGCATTTTTGCCCAAAACTCCCACATTTCACACCAAAATCCCACATTTTGCCCCCAAAATCCCCCATTTTTCGCCCAAATTTCTGCATTTTTGCCCCAAATCCCGCTTTTTTGCCCCAAATTCCCCCATTTTTCACCAAAATCCCACATTTTGCCCCAAATTCCCCCATTTCACACCAAAATTCCCACATTTTGCCCCAAATCCCCCCATTTCACACCAAAATCCCACATTTTGCCCACTGAAAAGGGAAGCTAGGGAAGGAATTTGTCCTGTCATAGAGCGGTTCATAGAACTAAGACTACTAAAAGAATGTGAGTCAGAATTCAATACACCTGTACTTCCAGTTAAGAAACCTGATGGGTCCTATAGGATAGTTCAAGACTTAAGAGCCATCAACAAAATAACAGAGGACCTGTGGTAGCTAACCCCTATACCCTATTAACCATGCTAAAACCTGATTTAGCTTGGTTTACGGTCCTAGATTTAAAAGATGCTTTCTTTTGCCTCCCTCTCCATGAAGCCAGCCAGAAAATTTTTGCTTTTGAATGGGAAAATCCCAAAAGTGGTCGAAAGACCCGGCTCACATGGACGGTGTTGCCGCAGGGTTTTAAAAATAGCCCCACAATTTTGGGGAATCAGCTAGCAAAGGACGTGGAATCATGGGAACCACCATCAGAAGAAGGGAAGGTGTTACAATATGTAGACGACCTTCTTATTGCAACCAGAACCAAAGAATCCTGTGTCATTTGGACCGTGAGTCTGTTAAATTTCCTGGGACTACAGGGATATCGGGTTTCTAAGAAAAAGGCACAGGCGTTGTTACAACCCCAGGTCACGTACCTGGGGTACGAGATCAGTGCCGGACAACGGATCCTAGGACAAGCCCGGAAAGAGGCCATATGCCAAAGCCCCCGACCACAAACTATAAAGGAACTACGGACATTCTTAGGAATGACAGGGTGGTGCCAACTTTGGATATGTGATTATGGTCTGCCTGTTAAGCCACTCTATTCCCTGATAGCAGCTAACCAAAAGGATCTCCAGTGGGATGCTGAGTCAGATCGAGCCTTCCATCAGCTGAAGAAAGCCCTGATGTCGGCATCAGCATTGGGACTTCCTGATGTGAGTAAGCCATTTTTTCTATTTTCCCACGAAAAACAAGGAATGGCACTAGGAATATTGGCACAAGATTTGGGACCATACAGACGGGCGGTAGCATACTTCTCCAAACAGCTGGATGCCGCTGCGAAAGGGTGGCTGTTCTGGTTTTGTTAGTGGGGGGGGGCCTAAGGTGGCAGCTTCTGTAGGAAACTGCTAGAAGTCGCTCCCCTTTGTTCAGTGGACTCGGCCGGGCCTAGAGCGGACCCACTGCTGGCCAAGGCCAAGCCAATTGGTAGCAGAATGTCCCGTGATAACGCCTCTGCGATAATGTATTTAAATAGGGGAAAACAGAAAAAAAAAAAAAAAGGGAGAGATGTGAAGCAGCTGAGCGGGGGGCAGAGAGGGGGAAGCGCGAGCCTTGTGGGCCTTGCAGGCCTCACCCTCTGGCCTCCCGCCGGGCAGCCGACTGGGCCCAACTCGGCCCGGCCTGGCTGCAAGAAGTGGAGAGGAGATGAGAAGTGAATAAGATGTAAAAAGGATCCTGAGAGGCGTCTGCCAGCCTGTTGCGAGGAACGGCTGCAGACGCCAAGGTCAGTGAAGGAGGAGGGGGAGGAGTAATGCGGCTCCTGGCCAAGATTCCTCTGCAACTCGTGGTGACGACCATGGTGGAGCAGGTTGTCCCCCTGCAGCCCATGGAGGTCCACGGAGGGGCAGAGATCCACCTGCAGCCCGTGGAGGACCCCACGCCGGAGCAGGTGGAGGCCTGAAGGAGGCTGTGCCCCGTGGAGGGCCCGCTGGGACAGCTGTTCTAGAGGGACTGTGTTGGATACCTGGAGTATCAGGGACACTTAGTGAACAATCCAGACCGAATGGAATTGTTATGTTTGTGAGCAGCAGGCCTCAAGGACATCACTGAAGCCGCTTGTGAGAAAGTAATGAAGCCGCCTGTAAGAAAGTACTGAAGCCACCTGTGAGAAAATAATGAGGCCGCCTGTGAGAAAGTAATGAAGCTTCCTGTGAGAAAGTAAACGAAGCAACCTTGAAGAAGATCGTAAACAACTCTGAGAAAGTGAAAACATGAAAAGTACGGGACTTTCAGGTTAACGGGACTTTCCAGATTAGCTAACTGCAAGTAGGAAGGATATGCAAATGTAACTATTAGAGCTTAAGCCAATCACGCAATGACTAGTAGGCATATTTTATCTTAGCAATATAAATATGTGCACCCGGGACTAATAAATCGAACTACGCTTATTACTCATATTGAGTCTTTTGTCGTACGTTCCTCCGTCGCTCGCAAATGGCGCCCGAACAGGGACTACTAGAAGACACTGCTATCGGAGTGGTGGAGGCAGAGAAGCACCGGGAGCAGCGACCGGGGGGCAAGATCGACTACGCATTTGTCCTTCAGATGCGACGATCCGGAGCCTGAACCGTTGAAACAGGGGTTCGCCGTCTGCCAGGGCTACAGGACAAGCTGCAAAAAAGGGGTGCCTTAATCAGGGAGCACCAATAGTGAGTACTTAATCAGGGAGTAAAAGGGGTGCCTTAATCAGGGAGCACCAATTGTGAAACTGCCGGCAATAATGGAAAAGGAGGTAGCCCTAGAATTATTATGCTCTCTATGAGAGGACTGAGTTATGACTCGGCCGTCCTAGAAGCTTTGCTGCAGTGGGCAAAGAAAAGGGAATTAATCCCCACAGTTGATGATCCTTTTGAACTCCCGACACAGGAAAAGATAGGAAAAAAGCTGTGGGATGAAATAAGTAAGGGATCTCCACCGTGTGGAAGCTAATTAACGAAACATTGATAAGCATGAAAGCCGAGCGTCCAGTTGCTGCATCTGCTTTTGCGGCCTTAACTCCAGCCGACGGGTCCACCTCCACTACCAGCATGCTGTTCTTGGGTTTAACGAGCCCTGCCGCCGCCCCGGCTCGTGCTGAGGGTGGGGGGGTTCGAGCCCCAGCAAGGACTCCAGGAACTGCAGCCACAGCCCCTATAACTATAGATATGCGGGCACCAGAGGGAAAAACTGCCAAAGGCTTTTCACCACCATCAGACGTACCACCGCCAGGCACCCCGCCACGCTGCGCCAGTGCAGACTCAGAGTCACGAGCCTTTTCGCCGGCACCAACAGCTCTGGTTTATCCCCCGTTACCACCTTCTTCCCTGCCACCACGGCGTGAGGAGGAGGGGGATGAACATTCATCTGGCTCCAAGGACGCACAGCTGGAAGAGACGCTAAAAAGACTGGAAGCCCTAGAGATTCGCCTAGAAGTGTCACTGGGAAACTTGTCAACTCCTTCGCCTGTGCCGCATCGAGACCTGTCAGCATCCAACCTATTCATTCCGAACGGAGCATCGGGTGAGATCAGTCTTTTTGCACCTTTGCAAGGGACGCCGGCGGGAGGGGCCGGGGTTTTGAATCCGATAGTGCAGTGGAAAGAGGTGATTCGAGATGCTTTGATAGAAGGAGAGCCTTTTCCTATGGCATTTCCAGTTGTGACTGATAATACTGGGAAAAGTGTGTGGAAAGCATTAGACTGGAAAATATTGAAGGAAGCTAAAAGTGCAGTTACTCAGTATGGGCTAAAATCATCATATGCTCAATCTGTGTTGCAGCATATTTTTTCATCACAGTTGTTAGCTCCTTATGATATTAGAATGATTGTCCAGGTCGCAGCAGCTGCAGTTCTTTCAGTACTGGCAGGCTGCTTGTGATAGGGCAGCTGCAACGCCTCGACAACAGGGTGATCCATTATTCGGGGTGCAAACTCAAATGCTGATGGGAGCGGGACACTACACACGATCTGATTGGCAAGCGCAATTTGCTACCGAAGTGTTACAACTGGGCCAAGATTTGGCTTATAGAGCGCTTGCTAGGGTGCACGATGAAAAGTCTGGACCTGCCTTTACATCAAGAAGACAAGGTCCCACAGAACCATATGGGAAATTTATTGATCGGTTGCACACTGCAATTATGGCTCACCCTGATCTGGATGATGACATGAAAGCAAAGTTCTTAGATATGCTTGCCTTTAATAATGCTAATAAAAAAAAAAAAAAAAAAACAAAAAACAAACCCAAAAAACTAAGAGAGCCCTCAGTGTGCTGCCAAAAGGATCTAGTACAGGGCAACTGCTGGAAGCTGCTGAGCGAATGTTAGAACAAGAAAAGGCTACAGTCATGGCTGCTGCTGTAGGTGCAGCCGTTAAACCGTTGATATCAATAAAGCGGCGCGTGATTAACTGTCTGTAACCCCCATTCCCTCTTTCCCCCCCCCCGCCCCCCATCCCTGTCCCGCTAAGGGGGCAGGGGAGGGAGGTGGAGATGGTGTTAAGCCTGGGAAGAGGGAGGGGTGGGGGGAGGTTGTCTTGCTCCCTTTTTCCTTATCCTGCTTTGGTTTTAGTGATGGTCTGTTTTGCTTGTAGCGGTGGCTTTAAGGATCCCTCCCTATTCTTGTCTTAAACCTCAGGTTTTAGTTTTCTTTCCTCTTATATGTCTGGGCCACAGCCGCCGCCAGGCGCCCCCACCCCCCCGCCCCTGACATGGTTAACAGATACTCCTGTCTGAGTCGAGCTTTGTATAAGTGGAAGGACCGTTCCCTCTTATAACATGGGGGAAGGGATACGCTTATGTCTTTACAGGAGCAGTAAACAAGTGGATCCTTGTCTGTATCATCTGCGGGTATTTCAGAGCATGTTTGGTTGACCTGCCAGATACCGGTAGGACGGCAACTCTGTGTAAAACAGCAGCAACCACAAGTGCTGAGTGCTAAAACTACAAAAGATGGAACTTTTTGGGATCAGTAAAGATGGACTTCTATTTTTTTTTAACTATTCAAGAGCTAATGTTTCTAGAGGGGTAATGATTGTAAATGCTTTAAGATCTATACATTGCAACGACACAGCATGACGTAATCATGCGAGCACATATCAAAATCCAGACAGCATAAAAGACCTAAACGAAGCATACATAGCATTGAATCTGGTTGCCAAGATAATACAGAGTTTTGGAAACTAAGTAAAATTATTGCTGCTTCAGTCTTTACACCTGGTGTGGCAAGTGCCTAGGCATTAACTATGCTAAATAAATTGGACTGTTGGCTTGCTAAGCAAATAAATACAACTGTATCGGCACTATCAACGCTGTTAACTGATGTAGATTCTATATACTATGCTACTTTACAAAACAGAACCGCTGTTAGCCTGCAGAGCACATATTTGACGGGCCTTGTTGCATGCGCTGGCCACGCATGCAGCAACGTCTAGTCAGTACTCTTTCACTGAATCTGCTGAGGGTATAAACAGAGGTGGCTCGGAGCGAAGGGGAGAGGACAGACCCAGAGCACACTTTATTTACAACAGGGGACGCCCTGAAGGTGCTGCGCCTGCCTCCCTTCTCTGCTCTGACCCGGCTGATAAACATCCTCTTGCTCAGCGGTGTCTTTGGCATAGTTGGGTTAGTAACAGAATAGATCAGCAATAGATTTTTTTTATTATTAGCACAAAATCATGGTTGTCAGGATTTTGATGGGCTTTGCTGCATGAATCTGTCTGATCATTCGGAATCTATTCACAAAAGTATTCAAAACTTGCAAAAAGGAGTACAAAAACAGCAACAAAGTGATGGTTTTGATATATTCAGACATCTTTTGGTGACTTGATATAAGCTTGTTACTAATAGCTGTAGGATGCTTATTCATTCCTTTTATATATGTATTTTGATCTATAATTCTGTGTCTTAAAATGTGTGCAAACTTTAATAGATAAAGCGTTGAAACAAGCCTCTTCTCCTAAACAAAGAAGGGGGAGATGTGGTATTTCGCTGAGCCAGTATGGTATCAGTGAAAGCACACTGACCTTGGGGGAGGAATGCAATCATGCTCTCAGGAAGAAAGCCATGGAATGAGAAGGGAAGCTTTAAGATACAAAACATTGTTAGCAGAATTTATGGCTTGTTTCAACAGAGGCCTGCAGAAAACTAGTCATTGCTCTTGTAGATAAGAAAGTTACTGGAGTTGTTATATCCATAATAGTAGAAAAATGTTATAGTAGAAAATTACTAGAAGGTACTGAAACTTAGCTTTGCTTTGTAATCATGAATATGCATAAACATGTGATCAGTAATTTTATTAACTAAGCTTGTGTGTGGCATAACTGGGTGGTTGCTGTCCGTGGTTAAAATCGGAATTATGATACTAGGCATCATACTAGGCATAACATACCATGCTTGCAAAAAATGATTAACAACTCAATACAGACAATCTGGCTCATAAAAAAAAAAAAAAAAAAAAAAAAAAGAAGAAAAGGGAGATTCAGTAGAGGCCTACATGAACCTAGTTGATATTGTAGTAAAATAAGGTCAGGAGTACCAAAAAAAGCCATAGGAGGACCATGTTATTTTGGAAAATTGATAATGTTTGCTCCACCTATGAGAACATTACGGAATCACACTCGAGCAAGAAGATCGCTAAAAGTATTGACTCCCCATTGTGACGGCAATTTAACCCTGTTGGGTACAGCTGAGCGGATAGCATTATCTTTATTTGTTCCTTGGGCAGCAACTGCAAAAGCTTTAGCTAACTTAAATAAATTAGCTTGTTGGGCACAAAAGCAAATGAATTTAACCTCTAGCATGTTATCAGGATTATTAGAAGACATGGATAGTATGCGTCATGATATTTTTGCAGAATCTAGCAGCCATTGATTTTTTGTTATTAGCGCATAAGTGGGTCTGGATTGTTCAAAACAAAAAGGGGGATTTGTTGGATACCTGGAGTATCAGGGACACTTAGTGAACAATCCAGACCGAATGGAATTGTTATGTTTGTGAGCAGCAGGCCTCAAGGACATCACTGAAGCCGCTTGTGAGAAAGTAATGAAGCCGCCTGTAAGAAAGTACTGAAGCCACCTGTGAGAAAATAATGAGGCCGCCTGTGAGAAAGTAATGAAGCTTCCTGTGAGAAAGTAAACGAAGCAACCTTGAAGAAGATCGTAAACAACTCTGAGAAAGTGAAAACATGAAAAGTACGGGACTTTCAGGTTAACGGGACTTTCCAGATTAGCTAACTGCAAGTAGCAAGGATATGCAAATGTAACTATTAGAGCTTAAGCCAATCACGCAATGACTAGTAGGCATATTTTATCTTAGCAATATAAATATGTGCACCCAGGACTAATAAATCGAACTACGCTTATTACTCATATTGAGTCTTTTGTCGTACGTTCCTCCGTCGCTCGCAGGACTGCACCCCGTGGAAGAGATGACCCACGCCAGAGCAGTTTCACGGAGGACTGTGGACATGGGAGGGACCCCACGCTGGAGTAGAGGAGGAATGCAAGGAGTTCTTCCCCCGACGATGACACAGAGGCATAAAACAACGCGTGATGAACTGACTGCGACCCCCATTCCCCCCCCCCCGCCCCCGACCCCCCCCTCCATGCCGCTCGGGAGGGGAAGGTAGTAGAGATAATGTTAAGCCCGGGAAGAGGGAGGGGTGGGGGGAGGTTATCTTGTTCCCTGTCTCATTCTCCTGCTAGTTTTAGAAATAAATGAGTGTTTTTCCCCAAGTCGAGTCTGTTTTGCCTGTAACGGTAACTTTACAAATTTCTTCCCGTCCTTATCTCAAACCTCGAGCCGTTTTTCTTATATCATCTCCCCCTATTCTCTCGGAGGGTGGGGGGAGCGAGAGAGAGACTGTGTAGTCTGGTCCCGATCGGGGCTGAACTACGACAGTGGCCCAGCTGTCTGAGAGCAGTAGCAGCTGTCATTCTAAACATTCAAGAAGCCTGAAAGTTCACTCTAGGCCAGAAAATGACTGTCCTAGTTTCCCAGACTGTATCTGCGGTCCTTGAAGCAAAAGGAGGGCATTGGCTTTCCCCACAAAGGTTCCTGAAATATCAAGCTATAATGGTTGAACAGGATGATGTTGAAATCGTGACCACAAACATCATCAATCCGGCCTCATTCCTTGATGGGAACATCGGGGAGCCGGTGAGTCATGACTGCTTGGAAACAATTGAAACCATGTATTCTAGTCGAACGGATCTTAAAGATGTCCCTGTCGATGGAGCCGAACATTGGTTCACCGATGGAAGCAGCTATATGTTAAATGGAAGGCGACATTCCGGATATGCTGTTACCACTTTTGAAAAGGTGATAGAGTCCAGGCCACTATCAGCCGACGTCTCAGCCCAAAAGGCCGAGATCATAGCCCTTACCTGAGCCCTGGAGAGAGCCCAGGGAAGGACTGTAAACATTTGGACTGACCCTAAATATGCCTTTGGGGTGGTACATGCCCATGGAGCAATATGGAAGGAAAGAGGACTGTTAAATTCTCACGGAAAAACCATCAAACACGCAGAAGGGATTTTGAAAATCCTGAATGCAGTCCAGCTTCCCAAAAAGGTGGCAATTATGCATATTAAAGCACACCAGAAAGTGAGCACAGAATTGGAAAGAGGAAATGAGCTGGCAGATAGGGAAGCAAAACAAGCAGCTAGAGAAACAATCAAGGTAGAGGGTGCGCTAATACCTGATGGACAGGTATTTCTAGAAGGTAAACCAGAATACACAAAGGAAGTCGGCAAACTTATTAATGATCTAAAGGGGTCATATAATGAGGAAGGGTGGGCCAATTACTACCCCTCACACGGGAGGGTAGTAATTCCCTCCTACATGATATGGTCAGTAGTCCGAGAAGAACATAGAAAAAGACACTGGGGGGAGGGGGGGGCAGAAGCCCTATATAAAGATCTCATCAGGAACATAATAGCGCGAAACTTAGCCACTACCGTTAGACAAGTAACTCAACAATGTGATCTTTGTCTCCAGACTAATCCTAAAGTTGTAAAAGAGCCGAAACTTGAAAAAATCGGAAAGGGGAATGGTCCGGGACAACGTTGGCAGATTGATTTCTCAGAACTCCCTAGAAAAGGGGGGTATCGATACTTATTAGTACTTACGGATACCTTTTCAGGCTGGCCAGAAGCTTTCCCGTGCGGAACTGCTAAAGCCTGGGAAGTAACCAAAATACTGCTCCAGGAAATAGTACCTAGGTTTGGAGTCGCAGCAGTAATGTCATCGGATAGAGGACCACATTTTGTGTCCAGAATAGTACAAGCAATTAGCCACCATCTAGGGATAGAGTGGCAATTACATACCTCTTACCGACCACAATCAAGTGGCCAGGTGGAGAAAATGAATCACCCAATCAAACAACAGATTGTCAAGTTGGGTCAGGAAACTAATCTAACTTTACCATTAGCTCTTATACGAATACGAACCAGACCAAGAGCAAGAGAAGGGCTTAGTCCATTCGAAATTCTATATGGACGACCCTATGGGGTACAAAAGGGAACGTCTTCACAAATTGGTGAAGAAATAATGACCTCCTATATGGTGGCACTAAACAAACAATTAAAAAGAATTGAAAAACATGCAATGGGAACACGTCGTAGGGGTCTGGATGGGCCTGTTCACGATATACAACCAGGGGACTATGTATATGTTAAATCTCTTACAGAAAAAACTCTGGAACCACAGTGGGCCGGACCTTTTCAAGTCCTCCTCACCACCTACACGGCAATTAAGGTAAAGGGACAGAACTCCTGGATACACCATACTCGGATCAAGAGAGCCTCTGCAACCTTGTGGAAAGTAACTCCAGACAACAACGAAGACTTGAGACTTAAACTCGTTCGAACGGATAAGGGCGGGAACAATGTGGGTAACAAGTAAGTGAGCCAAAAGCAGTAGTGAACCGGAGGGACACCACAGCAAACGATACCGGACAAAGAAACCGGGACCGGCCAGTAACTAATCTCGCCCAAATCTGTCATCGGTGCAGTTTATATCTTATTTGTCATTTTATTATAGGAAATATAAAACCCATTTTAGCAGGTCACCAAAGGCAGTACATTATCTACAGAAGTAGCTGTACTAATCCACTAGACCAACTAAATCCTAAAATGACCAATTGTTTAATTGGAATTGTGATTGGGCTTACAATATTTTCCTGCATCTTACCACTAACTTGTAATCAAAAGGACACCAAATGGCCGTGGTCTCACGCCTCCCTTGGGTTTACAGGAAGCATGGGACCACCTTTTAAACGGTCGGGCTTAAACTTGGCCACTGTGGTTATGCACAAAATGGAAATGTACTCAGGGCATGAGTGGGGCTGGGACAGAGGCAACAGGGATCCTTAATACTATGGTGCACCCCGTTGTGATCTTATTGATTAGCTTAGGAGTTTTATTAATATTAACTATTGTGCTGTACCTATGGGTTTGGAGACTGTTTAAGAAAGTAACACTGTCGTAGTTCAGCCCCTATCAGGACCAGACTACGCAGTCTCTCTCTCACTCCTCCCACCCTCCGAGAGAACAGGGGGAGATAACGTAAGGAAAAACGGCTCGAGGTTTGAGATAAGGACAGGGAGAAATCCTTAAATTTACCATCACGGGCAAAACAGACTCGACTTGGGGAAAACTATTCATTTATTACTACAAACAGCAAGATAATGAGACAGAGAACAAGATAACCTCCCTCCACCCCTCCCTCTTCCCAAGCTTAACATTATCTCTACTACCTTCCCCCCCCCGAGTGGCACAGGAGGGGGAAGAGGGAATGGGGATTGCGGTCAGTTCATCACGCGTTGTTTTACGCTGCTGCTTCATGGTTGGGGGAAGAACTCCTCACATTCCTCCCCTGCTCTGTTGTGGGGTCCCACCCGTACGCCACAGTCCTTCCTGAAACTGCTCCGGCATGGGTCATCTCTTCCACGGGGTGCAGTCTCTCCAGAACAGCTGTCCCAGCGGGCCCTCCATGGGCCACAGCTGCCTTCAGGCATCCACCTCCCCCAGTACGGGATCCTTCACGGGCTCCAAGTGGATCTCTGCCCCTCCGTGGACCTCCATGGGCTGCAGGGGGACAACCTGGTCCACCATGGTCGTCACCACAGGCTGCAGGGGAATCTTGGCCAGGAGCCACATTACTCCTCCCACTCCTTCTGAACTGACCTGGGCATCTGCAGCCGTTCCTCACAACAGGCTGGTAGATGTCTCTCAGGATCCTTTTTACATCTTATTCACTTCTCCTCTCCTCTCCACTTCCTGCAGCCGGGCCGGACCAATTCGGGCCCAGTCAGCGGCTTGGCGAGAGGCCAGAGGGTGAGGCCTGCAAGGCCCATAAGGCCTGCGCCTCCCTCTCTGTGCCTCTGCCCCCCGCTCAGCTGCTTCACATCTCTCCCTTTTTTTTTTTTTTCTGTTTTCCCCTATTTAAATACGTTATCGCAGAGGCGTTATCAGGGGACATTCTGCTACCAATTGGCTTGGCCTTGGCCAGCAGCGGGTCCGCTCTAGGCCCGGCCGAGTCCACTGAACAAAGGGGAGCGACTTCTAGCAGTTTCCTACAGAAGCTACCACCTTAGGCCCCCCCGTCACTAAACAAAACCATGTATGATGCTTCATATCATTCAGGGAAACTGTTTAAGTAAAAGAATTTACTTAGTGTGATTAAAAGGGGGGATTGATATAGGGGACAATAAGTTAATCACAACTATATATGTATGCTCTTAAAGAATTGTTGTAGTTCAGCCCCGATCGGGACCAGACTACGCAGTCTCTCTCTCACTCCCCCCCCACCCTCCAAGAGAACAGGGGGAGATTTGGTAAACAAAAGAAAACCAGGAAAAAACCAAACCCGTGGGTTGAGATTGAACAAAAAGTAAATTTAACAGTAATGACAGAAGAAAACAAAACAGTGATGCAATACAAATATAGTATAATGGCTTACAACAAATCTCCACACCTAGTTTCTTCCACGTAGCAGGAGGCTCCTTTCACCACCCTCCTCACTTACATACTGAGCCCCAGCAGTTAGCTAATTAGTTAACTATCCCAGCCATAGGGGCTACCAGCTTCAGTACTCCACCCAGCTCAGGTAAATATTAACTCTATCCTAGCCAGAACCAGACAAGAATACAGTTATAAAACATAGTCACGTACCCATATAGCTTAGAGAAACAATTAATGGAAGAGGAAGTCTGTTTTTTTTTTCTTTTCCTGACGAAGGACTCATTTGTAAGGAGTGAGAAACAGTCCCTACTGCTCAGTGGGAAAAAATCTTTAAAATCCTGAACCTTTTGTTACATGGTGACCAGCTCTGAATACCCTTGCTGCTCCTCACCGGCTCTTGCTACCACACATACAGGCTCCAAACTCTGGGGCTCCGGGCTTTCCTAGACCACCAGGACAGGGTGGTAAAGATCTACAGGCGTAAAAAAAATCTACAGGCCAGGAAACATTGGGGCTCCGGGATTTCCTAGACCACCAGGACTCCGACGTTTAACACCAGCTCGAGCTGTCCGCCTAGTGTTAAACCACAGCTTAAAAATGGTGAATGTCAGACAGCTGCTCCCACACCAGAAGTGTCAGCTCTGGAATGTCTTGCTGCTTCTCACCAGCTCTAGGCACCACATCTACAGGCTCACAAACATTGGGGATCCGGCATTTCCTGGGACACCAGGACTCCGACGTCTACCATCACCTCAACTCAGCAGTCCCTTTTGAAAAAAATCTTAAAAATCACAAACGTCAGAAGACTGCTCCCACACCAGAAGTGACATTTCTGAAAGCTCTTGCTTCTCCCGCCCGGCTCTTGCCACCGCATCTACAGGCTCACAAATATTGGGACTGCGAGATTTCCTAGAACACCAGCACTCCAACGTTTACCACGGTGTACTTATGGCCGCCCAGTGAAAACACTCTTATATATCATGAACGTTGGATGATAGATCCCACACCAGAAGTGCCAGCTCTGAAAACCCCTCAGTGGCTCTTGCCACCGCATCTACAAGCCCAGCAACACTGGGGCTCCGTTCTTTCCTAGACAATCAGGACTCTGACTTTTGCCACCATGTACACCAGTAAACTTTCAGAGGTGGCACCTTTGGTGTTAAAGCAATCGTCTGAGTTCGTGATTTTTAAGATTTATTTCTCACTGTGCAGCAGCTCTAGGTGATGGTAAGTGTCAGAGTCCTGCTGGTGGAGGAAAGCCCAGAGACTCAATGTTTCTGAGCCTGTAGATGTGGTGGGAAGAGTCGGTGAGGAGCAGCAAGAACTTTTAGAGCAGGCATTTCAGGTGTTGGAGTAATTGTCTGACTTCCTTCTGCGCGGCTGCTTCCAAGTTGACGGTAACTGCCAGCGTGCTAGCTGTGTAGGACAGTGAAGAGGCTGACACGTGTGTGTCCGTAGAGCTGCTAGAAAGCGTACGTGAAGAGCAGGAAGGGCTTTCAGAGCAGCCGGTTCTCGTCTTGGACAGTCGCCACACATCCGCACTTTTAGTGCCTCAGAACCCCGGACAGCTTGCAAAACACGGCTGTAACTGTCCCAGCGCAAGCTGTTCAGGAAAGCACAGAAACGCGATGTTCGCGTGCTTTTAGCGCTGCTCGCAAGAAGCCTCCGGAGCAGGCACTTCTCGTGCAGCAACAACCGTGCCTGCTACGATCTTTCCTAGCCTCTTTTCCTCCGGGCAGCCGGCTTGAGCTGATGTGAAGTGTTGGTGGGCAAATCATCCAGAGAAGCGTCGCAATGCTTCTGGGCTGTTAGCAAGAGCTTTCCTTGCTGAGCCTTTTCACGTTGGAGATTAGCTGGACATTTGCCGGTTTAGTGCCTTGTTTCTTCTGCGCAGCTTGCACAAAGCTCATTGCGGCTTTCGCGGTTCGAGTTGTGCATCGCCGGAGCTCTGCGGGAAAGAGCGAGAGAAGAGCCGCGAAAGCTCCGAGTGCGGCCAGCTCGCGTGTAGCCGCGAATGTGCGCTGTTCGCCGGTTGCAGGGCGACTGCCTTCTGCGCGGCTGCTTCCAAGTTGACGGTAACTGCCAGCGTGCTAGCTGTGTAGGACAGTGAAGAGGCTGACGCGTGTGTGTCCGTAGAGCTGCTAGAAAGCGTACGTGACGAGCAGGAAGGGCTTTCAGAGCAGCCGGTTCTCGTCTTGGACAGTCGCCACACATCCGCACTTTTAGTGCCTCAGAACCCCGGACAGCTTGCAAAACACGGCTGTAACTGTCCCAGCGCAAGCTGTTCAGGAAAGCACAGAAACGCGATGTTCGCGTGCTTTTAGCGCTGCTCGCAAGAAGCCTCCGGAGCAGGCACTTCTCGTGCAGCAACAACCGTGCCTGCTACGATCTTTCCTAGCCTCTTTTCCTCCGGGCAGCCGGCTTGAGCTGATGTGAAGTGTTGGTGGGCAAATCATCCAGAGAAGCGTCGCAATGCTTCTGGGCTGTTAGCAAGAGCTTTCCTTGCTGAGCCTTTTCACGTTGGAGATTAGCTGGACATTTGCCGGTTTAGTGCCTTGTTTCTTCTGCGCAGCTTGCACAAAGCTCATTGCGGCTTTCGCGGTTCGAGTTGTGCATCGCCGGAGCTCTGCGGGAAAGAGCGAGAGAAGAGCCGCGAAAGCTCCGAGTGCGGCCAGCTCGCGTGTAGCCGCGAATGTGCGCTGTTCGCCGGTTGCAGGGCGACTGCCTTCTGCGCGGCTGCTTCCAAGTTGACGGTAACTGCCAGCGTGCTAGCTGTGTAGGACAGTGAAGAGGCTGACGCGTGTGTGTCCGTAGAGCTGCTAGAAAGCGTACGTGACGAGCAGGAAGGGCTTTCAGAGCAGCCGGTTCTCGTCTTGCACAGTCGCCACACATCCGCACTTTTAGTGCCTCAGAACCCCGGACAGCTTGCAAAACACGGCTGTAACTGTCCCAGCGCAAGCTGTTCAGGAAAGCACAGAAACGCGATGTTCGCGTGCTTTTAGCGCTGCTCGCAAGAAGCCTCCGGAGCAGGCACTTCTCGTGCAGCAACAACCGTGCCTGCTACGATCTTTCCTAGCCTCTTTTCCTCCGGGCAGCCGGCTTGAGCTGATGTGAAGTGTTGGTGGGCAAATCATCCAGAGAAGCGTCGCAATGCTTCTGGGCTGTTAGCAAGAGCTTTCCTTGCTGAGCCTTTTCACGTTGGAGATTAGCTGGACATTTGCCGGTTTAGTGCCTTGTTTCTTCTGCGCAGCTTGCACAAAGCTCATTGCGGCTTTCGCGGTTCGAGTTGTGCATCGCCGGAGCTCTGCGGGAAAGAGCGAGAGAAGAGCCGCGAAAGCTCCGAGTGCGGCCAGCTCGCGTGTAGCCGCGAATGTGCGCTGTTCGCCGGTTGCAGGGCGAGTGCCTTCTGCGCGGCTGCTTCCAAGTTGACGGTAACTGCCAGCGTGCTAGCTGTGTAGGACAGTGAAGAGGCTGACGCGTGTGTGTCCGTAGAGCTGCTAGAAAGCGTACGTGACGAGCAGGAAGGGCTTTCAGAGCAGCCGGTTCTCGTCTTGCACAGTCGCCACACATCCGCACTTTTAGTGCCTCAGAACCCCGGACAGCTTGCAAAACACGGCTGTAACTGTCCCGGCGCAAGCTGTTCAGGAAAGCACAGAAACGCGATGTTCGCGTGCTTTTAGCGCTGCTCGCAAGAAGCCTCCGGAGCAGGCACTTCTCGTGCAGCAACAACCGTGCCTGCTACGATCTTTCCTAGCCTCTTTTCCTCCGGGCAGCCGGCTTGAGCTGATGTGAAGTGTTGGTGGGCAAATCATCCAGAGAAGCGTCGCAATGCTTCTGGGCTGTTAGCAAGAGCTTTCCTTGCTGACCCTTTTCACGTTGGAGATTAGCTGGACATTTGCCGGTTTAGTGCCTTGTTTCTTCTGCGCAGCTTGCACAAAGCTCATTGCGGCTTTCGCGGTTCGAGTTGTGCATCGCCGGAGCTCTGCGGGAAAGAGCGAGAGAAGAGCCGCGAAAGCTCCGAGTGCGGCCAGCTCGCGTGTAGCCGCGAATGTGCGCTGTTCGCCGGTTGCAGGGCGACTGCCTTCTGCGCGGCTGCTTCCAAGTTGACGGTAACTGCCAGCGTGCTAGCTGTGTAGGACAGTGAAGAGGCTGACGCGTGTGTGTCCGTAGAGCTGCTAGAAAGCGTACGTGACGAGCAGGAAGGGCTTTCAGAGCAGCCGGTTCTCGTCTTGCACAGTCGCCACACATCCGCACTTTTAGTGCCTCAGAACCCCGGACAGCTTGCAAAACACGGCTGTAACTGTCCCAGCGCAAGCTGTTCAGGAAAGCACAGAAACGCGATGTTCGCGTGCTTTTAGCGCTGCTCGCAAGAAGCCTCCGGAGCAGGCACTTCTCGTGCAGCAACAACCGTGCCTGCTACGATCTTTCCTAGCCTCTTTTCCTCCGGGCAGCCGGCTTGAGCTGATGTGAAGTGTTGGTGGGCAAATCATCCAGAGAAGCGTCGCAATGCTTCTGGGCTGTTAGCAAGAGCTTTCCTTGCTGAGCCTTTTCACGTTGGAGATTAGCTGGACATTTGCCGGTTTAGTGCCTTGTTTCTTCTGCGCAGCTTGCACAAAGCTCATTGCGGCTTTCGCGGTTCGAGTTGTGCATCGCCGGAGCTCTGCGGGAAAGAGCGAGAGAAGAGCCGCGAAAGCTCCGAGTGCGGCCAGCTCGCGTGTAGCCGCGAATGTGCGCTGTTCGCCGGTTGCAGGGCGAGTGCCTTCTGCGCGGCTGCTTCCAAGTTGACGGTAACTGCCAGCGTGCTAGCTGTGTAGGACAGTGAAGAGGCTGACGCGTGTGTGTCCGTAGAGCTGCTAGAAAGCGTACGTGACGAGCAGGAAGGGCTTTCAGAGCAGCCGGTTCTCGTCTTGCACAGTCGCCACACATCCGCACTTTTAGTGCCTCAGAACCCCGGACAGCTTGCAAAACACGGCTGTAACTGTCCCAGCGCAAGCTGTTCAGGAAAGCACAGAAACGCGATGTTCGCGTGCTTTTAGCGCTGCTCGCAAGAAGCCTCCGGAGCAGGCACTTCTCGTGCAGCAACAACCGTGCCTGCTACGATCTTTCCTAGCCTCTTTTCCTCCGGGCAGCCGGCTTGAGCTGATGTGAAGTGTTGGTGGGCAAATCATCCAGAGAAGCGTCGCAATGCTTCTGGGCTGTTAGCAAGAGCTTTCCTTGCTGAGCCTTTTCACGTTGGAGATTAGCTGGACATTTGCCGGTTTAGTGCCTTGTTTCTTCTGCGCAGCTTGCACAAAGCTCATTGCGGCTTTCGCGGTTCGAGTTGTGCATCGCCGGAGCTCTGCGGGAAAGAGCGAGAGAAGAGCCGCGAAAGCTCCGAGTGCGGCCAGCTCACGTGTAGCCGCGAATGTGCGCTGTTCGCCGGTTGCAGGGCGAGTGCCTTCTGCGCGGCTGCTTCCAAGTTGACGGTAACTGCCAGCGTGCTAGCTGTGTAGGACAGTGAAGAGGCTGACGCGTGTGTGTCCGTAGAGCTGCTAGAAAGCGTACGTGAAGAGCAGGAAGGGCTTTCAGAGCAGCCGGTTCTCGTCTTGGACAGTCGCCACACATCCGCACTTTTAGTGCCTCAGAACCCCGGACAGCTTGCAAAACACGGCTGTAACTGTCCCAGCGCAAGCTGTTCAGGAAAGCACAGAAACGCGATGTTCGCGTGCTTTTAGCGCTGCTCGCAAGAAGCCTCCGGAGCAGGCACTTCTCGTGCAGCAACAACCGTGCCTGCTACGATCTTTCCTAGCCTCTTTTCCTCCGGGCAGCCGGCTTGAGCTGATGTGAAGTGTTGGTGGGCAAATCATCCAGAGAAGCGTCGCAATGCTTCTGGGCTGTTAGCAAGAGCTTTCCTTGCTGAGCCTTTTCACGTTGGAGATTAGCTGGACATTTGCCGGTTTAGTGCCTTGTTTCTTCTGCGCAGCTTGCACAAAGCTCATTGCGGCTTTCGCGGTTCGAGTTGTGCATCGCCGGAGCTCTGCGGGAAAGAGCGAGAGAAGAGCCGCGAAAGCTCCGAGTGCGGCCAGCTCGCGTGTAGCCGCGAATGTGCGCTGTTCGCCGGTTGCAGGGCGACTGCCTTCTGCGCGGCTGCTTCCAAGTTGACGGTAACTGCCAGCGTGCTAGCTGTGTAGGACAGTGAAGAGGCTGACGCGTGTGTGTCCGTAGAGCTGCTAGAAAGCGTACGTGACGAGCAGGAAGGGCTTTCAGAGCAGCCGGTTCTCGTCTTGGACAGTCGCCACACATCCGCACTTTTAGTGCCTCAGAACCCCGGACAGCTTGCAAAACACGGCTGTAACTGTCCCAGCGCAAGCTGTTCAGGAAAGCACAGAAACGCGATGTTCGCGTGCTTTTAGCGCTGCTCGCAAGAAGCCTCCGGAGCAGGCACTTCTCGTGCAGCAACAACCGTGCCTGCTACGATCTTTCCTAGCCTCTTTTCCTCCGGGCAGCCGGCTTGAGCTGATGTGAAGTGTTGGTGGGCAAATCATCCAGAGAAGCGTCGCAATGCTTCTGGGCTGTTAGCAAGAGCTTTCCTTGCTGAGCCTTTTCACGTTGGAGATTAGCTGGACATTTGCCGGTTTAGTGCCTTGTTTCTTCTGCGCAGCTTGCACAAAGCTCATTGCGGCTTTCGCGGTTCGAGTTGTGCATCGCCGGAGCTCTGCGGGAAAGAGCGAGAGAAGAGCCGCGAAAGCTCCGAGTGCGGCCAGCTCGCGTGTAGCCGCGAATGTGCGCTGTTCGCCGGTTGCAGGGCGACTGCCTTCTGCGCGGCTGCTTCCAAGTTGACGGTAACTGCCAGCGTGCTAGCTGTGTAGGACAGTGAAGAGGCTGACGCGTGTGTGTCCGTAGAGCTGCTAGAAAGCGTACGTGACGAGCAGGAAGGGCTTTCAGAGCAGCCGGTTCTCGTCTTGCACAGTCGCCACACATCCGCACTTTTAGTGCCTCAGAACCCCGGACAGCTTGCAAAACACGGCTGTAACTGTCCCAGCGCAAGCTGTTCAGGAAAGCACAGAAACGCGATGTTCGCGTGCTTTTAGCGCTGCTCGCAAGAAGCCTCCGGAGCAGGCACTTCTCGTGCAGCAACAACCGTGCCTGCTACGATCTTTCCTAGCCTCTTTTCCTCCGGGCAGCCGGCTTGAGCTGATGTGAAGTGTTGGTGGGCAAATCATCCAGAGAAGCGTCGCAATGCTTCTGGGCTGTTAGCAAGAGCTTTCCTTGCTGAGCCTTTTCACGTTGGAGATTAGCTGGACATTTGCCGGTTTAGTGCCTTGTTTCTTCTGCGCAGCTTGCACAAAGCTCATTGCGGCTTTCGCGGTTCGAGTTGTGCATCGCCGGAGCTCTGCGGGAAAGAGCGAGAGAAGAGCCGCGAAAGCTCCGAGTGCGGCCAGCTCGCGTGTAGCCGCGAATGTGCGCTGTTCGCCGGTTGCAGGGCGAGTGCCTTCTGCGCGGCTGCTTCCAAGTTGACGGTAACTGCCAGCGTGCTAGCTGTGTAGGACAGTGAAGAGGCTGACGCGTGTGTGTCCGTAGAGCTGCTAGAAAGCGTACGTGACGAGCAGGAAGGGCTTTCAGAGCAGCCGGTTCTCGTCTTGCACAGTCGCCACACATCCGCACTTTTAGTGCCTCAGAACCCCGGACAGCTTGCAAAACACGGCTGTAACTGTCCCGGCGCAAGCTGTTCAGGAAAGCACAGAAACGCGATGTTCGCGTGCTTTTAGCGCTGCTCGCAAGAAGCCTCCGGAGCAGGCACTTCTCGTGCAGCAACAACCGTGCCTGCTACGATCTTTCCTAGCCTCTTTTCCTCCGGGCAGCCGGCTTGAGCTGATGTGAAGTGTTGGTGGGCAAATCATCCAGAGAAGCGTCGCAATGCTTCTGGGCTGTTAGCAAGAGCTTTCCTTGCTGAGCCTTTTCACGTTGGAGATTAGCTGGACATTTGCCGGTTTAGTGCCTTGTTTCTTCTGCGCAGCTTGCACAAAGCTCATTGCGGCTTTCGCGGTTCGAGTTGTGCATCGCCGGAGCTCTGCGGGAAAGAGCGAGAGAAGAGCCGCGAAAGCTCCGAGTGCGGCCAGCTCGCGTGTAGCCGCGAATGTGCGCTGTTCGCCGGTTGCAGGGCGAGTGCCTTCTGCGCGGCTGCTTCCAAGTTGACGGTAACTGCCAGCGTGCTAGCTGTGTAGGACAGTGAAGAGGCTGACGCGTGTGTGTCCGTAGAGCTGCTAGAAAGCGTACGTGACGAGCAGGAAGGGCTTTCAGAGCAGCCGGTTCTCGTCTTGCACAGTCGCCACACATCCGCACTTTTAGTGCCTCAGAACCCCGGACAGCTTGCAAAACACGGCTGTAACTGTCCCAGCGCAAGCTGTTCAGGAAAGCACAGAAACGCGATGTTCGCGTGCTTTTAGCGCTGCTCGCAAGAAGCCTCCGGAGCAGGCACTTCTCGTGCAGCAACAACCGTGCCTGCTACGATCTTTCCTAGCCTCTTTTCCTCCGGGCAGCCGGCTTGAGCTGATGTGAAGTGTTGGTGGGCAAATCATCCAGAGAAGCGTCGCAATGCTTCTGGGCTGTTAGCAAGAGCTTTCCTTGCTGAGCCTTTTCACGTTGGAGATTAGCTGGACATTTGCCGGTTTAGTGCCTTGTTTCTTCTGCGCAGCTTGCACAAAGCTCATTGCGGCTTTCGCGGTTCGAGTTGTGCATCGCCGGAGCTCTGCGGGAAAGAGCGAGAGAAGAGCCGCGAAAGCTCCGAGTGCGGCCAGCTCGCGTGTAGCCGCGAATGTGCGCTGTTCGCCGGTTGCAGGGCGAGTGCCTTCTGCGCGGCTGCTTCCAAGTTGACGGTAACTGCCAGCGTGCTAGCTGTGTAGGACAGTGAAGAGGCTGACGCGTGTGTGTCCGTAGAGCTGCTAGAAAGCGTACGTGACGAGCAGGAAGGGCTTTCAGAGCAGCCGGTTCTCGTCTTGCACAGTCGCCACACATCCGCACTTTTAGTGCCTCAGAACCCCGGACAGCTTGCAAAACACGGCTGTAACTGTCCCAGCGCAAGCTGTTCAGGAAAGCACAGAAACGCGATGTTCGCGTGCTTTTAGCGCTGCTCGCAAGAAGCCTCCGGAGCAGGCACTTCTCGTGCAGCAACAACCGTGCCTGCTACGATCTTTCCTAGCCTCTTTTCCTCCGGGCAGCCGGCTTGAGCTGATGTGAAGTGTTGGTGGGCAAATCATCCAGAGAAGCGTCGCAATGCTTCTGGGCTGTTAGCAAGAGCTTTCCTTGCTGAGCCTTTTCACGTTGGAGATTAGCTGGACATTTGCCGGTTTAGTGCCTTGTTTCTTCTGCGCAGCTTGCACAAAGCTCATTGCGGCTTTCGCGGTTCGAGTTGTGCATCGCCGGAGCTCTGCGGGAAAGAGCGAGAGAAGAGCCGCGAAAGCTCCGAGTGCGGCCAGCTCGCGTGTAGCCGCGAATGTGCGCTGTTCGCCGGTTGCAGGGCGACTGCCTTCTGCGCGGCTGCTTCCAAGTTGACGGTAACTGCCAGCGTGCTAGCTGTGTAGGACAGTGAAGAGGCTGACGCGTGTGTGTCCGTAGAGCTGCTAGAAAGCGTACGTGACGAGCAGGAAGGGCTTTCAGAGCAGCCGGTTCTCGTCTTGCACAGTCGCCACACATCCGCACTTTTAGTGCCTCAGAACCCCGGACAGCTTGCAAAACACGGCTGTAACTGTCCCAGCGCAAGCTGTTCAGGAAAGCACAGAAACGCGATGTTCGCGTGCTTTTAGCGCTGCTCGCAAGAAGCCTCCGGAGCAGGCACTTCTCGTGCAGCAACAACCGTGCCTGCTACGATCTTTCCTAGCCTCTTTTCCTCCGGGCAGCCGGCTTGAGCTGATGTGAAGTGTTGGTGGGCAAATCATCCAGAGAAGCGTCGCAATGCTTCTGGGCTGTTAGCAAGAGCTTTCCTTGCTGAGCCTTTTCACGTTGGAGATTAGCTGGACATTTGCCGGTTTAGTGCCTTGTTTCTTCTGCGCAGCTTGCACAAAGCTCATTGCGGCTTTCGCGGTTCGAGTTGTGCATCGCCGGAGCTCTGCGGGAAAGAGCGAGAGAAGAGCCGCGAAAGCTCCGAGTGCGGCCAGCTCGCGTGTAGCCGCGAATGTGCGCTGTTCGCCGGTTGCAGGGCGACTGCCTTCTGCGCGGCTGCTTCCAAGTTGACGGTAACTGCCAGCGTGCTAGCTGTGTAGGACAGTGAAGAGGCTGACGCGTGTGTGTCCGTAGAGCTGCTAGAAAGCGTACGTGACGAGCAGGAAGGGCTTTCAGAGCAGCCGGTTCTCGTCTTGCACAGTCGCCACACATCCGCACTTTTAGTGCCTCAGAACCCCGGACAGCTTGCAAAACACGGCTGTAACTGTCCCAGCGCAAGCTGTTCAGGAAAGCACAGAAACGCGATGTTCGCGTGCTTTTAGCGCTGCTCGCAAGAAGCCTCCGGAGCAGGCACTTCTCGTGCAGCAACAACCGTGCCTGCTACGATCTTTCCTAGCCTCTTTTCCTCCGGGCAGCCGGCTTGAGCTGATGTGAAGTGTTGGTGGGCAAATCATCCAGAGAAGCGTCGCAATGCTTCTGGGCTGTTAGCAAGAGCTTTCCTTGCTGAGCCTTTTCACGTTGGAGATTAGCTGGACATTTGCCGGTTTAGTGCCTTGTTTCTTCTGCGCAGCTTGCACAAAGCTCATTGCGGCTTTCGCGGTTCGAGTTGTGCATCGCCGGAGCTCTGCGGGAAAGAGCGAGAGAAGAGCCGCGAAAGCTCCGAGTGCGGCCAGCTCGCGTGTAGCCGCGAATGTGCGCTGTTCGCCGGTTGCAGGGCGACTGCCTTCTGCGCGGCTGCTTCCAAGTTGACGGTAACTGCCAGCGTGCTAGCTGTGTAGGACAGTGAAGAGGCTGACGCGTGTGTGTCCGTAGAGCTGCTAGAAAGCGTACGTGACGAGCAGGAAGGGCTTTCAGAGCAGCCGGTTCTCGTCTTGGACAGTCGCCACACATCCGCACTTTTAGTGCCTCAGAACCCCGGACAGCTTGCAAAACACGGCTGTAACTGTCCCAGCGCAAGCTGTTCAGGAAAGCACAGAAACGCGATGTTCGCGTGCTTTTAGCGCTGCTCGCAAGAAGCCTCCGGAGCAGGCACTTCTCGTGCAGCAACAACCGTGCCTGCTACGATCTTTCCTAGCCTCTTTTCCTCCGGGCAGCCGGCTTGAGCTGATGTGAAGTGTTGGTGGGCAAATCATCCAGAGAAGCGTCGCAATGCTTCTGGGCTGTTAGCAAGAGCTTTCCTTGCTGAGCCTTTTCACGTTGGAGATTAGCTGGACATTTGCCGGTTTAGTGCCTTGTTTCTTCTGCGCAGCTTGCACAAAGCTCATTGCGGCTTTCGCGGTTCGAGTTGTGCATCGCCGGAGCTCTGCGGGAAAGAGCGAGAGAAGAGCCGCGAAAGCTCCGAGTGCGGCCAGCTCGCGTGTAGCCGCGAATGTGCGCTGTTCGCCGGTTGCAGGGCGACTGCCTTCTGCGCGGCTGCTTCCAAGTTGACGGTAACTGCCAGCGTGCTAGCTGTGTAGGACAGTGAAGAGGCTGACGCGTGTGTGTCCGTAGAGCTGCTAGAAAGCGTACGTGACGAGCAGGAAGGGCTTTCAGAGCAGCCGGTTCTCGTCTTGCACAGTCGCCACACATCCGCACTTTTAGTGCCTCAGAACCCCGGACAGCTTGCAAAACACGGCTGTAACTGTCCCAGCGCAAGCTGTTCAGGAAAGCACAGAAACGCGATGTTCGCGTGCTTTTAGCGCTGCTCGCAAGAAGCCTCCGGAGCAGGCACTTCTCGTGCAGCAACAACCGTGCCTGCTACGATCTTTCCTAGCCTCTTTTCCTCCGGGCAGCCGGCTTGAGCTGATGTGAAGTGTTGGTGGGCAAATCATCCAGAGAAGCGTCGCAATGCTTCTGGGCTGTTAGCAAGAGCTTTCCTTGCTGAGCCTTTTCACGTTGGAGATTAGCTGGACATTTGCCGGTTTAGTGCCTTGTTTCTTCTGCGCAGCTTGCACAAAGCTCATTGCGGCTTTCGCGGTTCGAGTTGTGCATCGCCGGAGCTCTGCGGGAAAGAGCGAGAGAAGAGCCGCGAAAGCTCCGAGTGCGGCCAGCTCGCGTGTAGCCGCGAATGTGCGCTGTTCGCCGGTTGCAGGGCGAGTGCCTTCTGCGCGGCTGCTTCCAAGTTGACGGTAACTGCCAGCGTGCTAGCTGTGTAGGACAGTGAAGAGGCTGACGCGTGTGTGTCCGTAGAGCTGCTAGAAAGCGTACGTGACGAGCAGGAAGGGCTTTCAGAGCAGCCGGTTCTCGTCTTGCACAGTCGCCACACATCCGCACTTTTAGTGCCTCAGAACCCCGGACAGCTTGCAAAACACGGCTGTAACTGTCCCGGCGCAAGCTGTTCAGGAAAGCACAGAAACGCGATGTTCGCGTGCTTTTAGCGCTGCTCGCAAGAAGCCTCCGGAGCAGGCACTTCTCGTGCAGCAACAACCGTGCCTGCTACGATCTTTCCTAGCCTCTTTTCCTCCGGGCAGCCGGCTTGAGCTGATGTGAAGTGTTGGTGGGCAAATCATCCAGAGAAGCGTCGCAATGCTTCTGGGCTGTTAGCAAGAGCTTTCCTTGCTGACCCTTTTCACGTTGGAGATTAGCTGGACATTTGCCGGTTTAGTGCCTTGTTTCTTCTGCGCAGCTTGCACAAAGCTCATTGCGGCTTTCGCGGTTCGAGTTGTGCATCGCCGGAGCTCTGCGGGAAAGAGCGAGAGAAGAGCCGCGAAAGCTCCGAGTGCGGCCAGCTCGCGTGTAGCCGCGAATGTGCGCTGTTCGCCGGTTGCAGGGCGACTGCCTTCTGCGCGGCTGCTTCCAAGTTGACGGTAACTGCCAGCGTGCTAGCTGTGTAGGACAGTGAAGAGGCTGATGCGTGTGTGTCCGTAGAGCTGCTAGAAAGCGTACGTGACGAGCAGGAAGGGCTTTCAGAGCAGCCGGTTCTCGTCTTGCACAGTCGCCACACATCCGCACTTTTAGTGCCTCAGAACCCCGGACAGCTTGCAAAACACGGCTGTAACTGTCCCAGCGCAAGCTGTTCAGGAAAGCACAGAAACGCGATGTTCGCGTGCTTTTAGCGCTGCTCGCAAGAAGCCTCCGGAGCAGGCACTTCTCGTGCAGCAACAACCGTGCCTGCTACGATCTTTCCTAGCCTCTTTTCCTCCGGGCAGCCGGCTTGAGCTGATGTGAAGTGTTGGTGGGCAAATCATCCAGAGAAGCGTCGCAATGCTTCTGGGCTGTTAGCAAGAGCTTTCCTTGCTGAGCCTTTTCACGTTGGAGATTAGCTGGACATTTGCCGGTTTAGTGCCTTGTTTCTTCTGCGCAGCTTGCACAAAGCTCATTGCGGCTTTCGCGGTTCGAGTTGTGCATCGCCGGAGCTCTGCGGGAAAGAGCGAGAGAAGAGCCGCGAAAGCTCCGAGTGCGGCCAGCTCGCGTGTAGCCGCGAATGTGCGCTGTTCGCCGGTTGCAGGGCGACTGCCTTCTGCGCGGCTGCTTCCAAGTTGACGGTAACTGCCAGCGTGCTAGCTGTGTAGGACAGTGAAGAGGCTGACGCGTGTGTGTCCGTAGAGCTGCTAGAAAGCGTACGTGACGAGCAGGAAGGGCTTTCAGAGCAGCCGGTTCTCGTCTTGCACAGTCGCCACACATCCGCACTTTTAGTGCCTCAGAACCCCGGACAGCTTGCAAAACACGGCTGTAACTGTCCCAGCGCAAGCTGTTCAGGAAAGCACAGAAACGCGATGTTCGCGTGCTTTTAGCGCTGCTCGCAAGAAGCCTCCGGAGCAGGCACTTCTCGTGCAGCAACAACCGTGCCTGCTACGATCTTTCCTAGCCTCTTTTCCTCCGGGCAGCCGGCTTGAGCTGATGTGAAGTGTTGGTGGGCAAATCATCCAGAGAAGCGTCGCAATGCTTCTGGGCTGTTAGCAAGAGCTTTCCTTGCTGAGCCTTTTCACGTTGGAGATTAGCTGGACATTTGCCGGTTTAGTGCCTTGTTTCTTCTGCGCAGCTTGCACAAAGCTCATTGCGGCTTTCGCGGTTCGAGTTGTGCATCGCCGGAGCTCTGCGGGAAAGAGCGAGAGAAGAGCCGCGAAAGCTCCGAGTGCGGCCAGCTCGCGTGTAGCCGCGAATGTGCGCTGTTCGCCGGTTGCAGGGCGAGTGCCTTCTGCGCGGCTGCTTCCAAGTTGACGGTAACTGCCAGCGTGCTAGCTGTGTAGGACAGTGAAGAGGCTGACGCGTGTGTGTCCGTAGAGCTGCTAGAAAGCGTACGTGACGAGCAGGAAGGGCTTTCAGAGCAGCCGGTTCTCGTCTTGCACAGTCGCCACACATCCGCACTTTTAGTGCCTCAGAACCCCGGACAGCTTGCAAAACACGGCTGTAACTGTCCCAGCGCAAGCTGTTCAGGAAAGCACAGAAACGCGATGTTCGCGTGCTTTTAGCGCTGCTCGCAAGAAGCCTCCGGAGCAGGCACTTCTCGTGCAGCAACAACCGTGCCTGCTACGATCTTTCCTAGCCTCTTTTCCTCCGGGCAGCCGGCTTGAGCTGATGTGAAGTGTTGGTGGGCAAATCATCCAGAGAAGCGTCGCAATGCTTCTGGGCTGTTAGCAAGAGCTTTCCTTGCTGAGCCTTTTCACGTTGGAGATTAGCTGGACATTTGCCGGTTTAGTGCCTTGTTTCTTCTGCGCAGCTTGCACAAAGCTCATTGCGGCTTTCGCGGTTCGAGTTGTGCATCGCCGGAGCTCTGCGGGAAAGAGCGAGAGAAGAGCCGCGAAAGCTCCGAGTGCGGCCAGCTCGCGTGTAGCCGCGAATGTGCGCTGTTCGCCGGTTGCAGGGCGACTGCCTTCTGCGCGGCTGCTTCCAAGTTGACGGTAACTGCCAGCGTGCTAGCTGTGTAGGACAGTGAAGAGGCTGACGCGTGTGTGTCCGTAGAGCTGCTAGAAAGCGTACGTGACGAGCAGGAAGGGCTTTCAGAGCAGCCGGTTCTCGTCTTGCACAGTCGCCACACATCCGCACTTTTAGTGCCTCAGAACCCCGGACAGCTTGCAAAACACGGCTGTAACTGTCCCAGCGCAAGCTGTTCAGGAAAGCACAGAAACGCGATGTTCGCGTGCTTTTAGCGCTGCTCGCAAGAAGCCTCCGGAGCAGGCACTTCTCGTGCAGCAACAACCGTGCCTGCTACGATCTTTCCTAGCCTCTTTTCCTCCGGGCAGCCGGCTTGAGCTGATGTGAAGTGTTGGTGGGCAAATCATCCAGAGAAGCGTCGCAATGCTTCTGGGCTGTTAGCAAGAGCTTTCCTTGCTGAGCCTTTTCACGTTGGAGATTAGCTGGACATTTGCCGGTTTAGTGCCTTGTTTCTTCTGCGCAGCTTGCACAAAGCTCATTGCGGCTTTCGCGGTTCGAGTTGTGCATCGCCGGAGCTCTGCGGGAAAGAGCGAGAGAAGAGCCGCGAAAGCTCCGAGTGCGGCCAGCTCGCGTGTAGCCGCGAATGTGCGCTGTTCGCCGGTTGCAGGGCGAGTGCCTTCTGCGCGGCTGCTTCCAAGTTGACGGTAACTGCCAGCGTGCTAGCTGTGTAGGACAGTGAAGAGGCTGACGCGTGTGTGTCCGTAGAGCTGCTAGAAAGCGTACGTGACGAGCAGGAAGGGCTTTCAGAGCAGCCGGTTCTCGTCTTGCACAGTCGCCACACATCCGCACTTTTAGTGCCTCAGAACCCCGGACAGCTTGCAAAACACGGCTGTAACTGTCCCAGCGCAAGCTGTTCAGGAAAGCACAGAAACGCGATGTTCGCGTGCTTTTAGCGCTGCTCGCAAGAAGCCTCCGGAGCAGGCACTTCTCGTGCAGCAACAACCGTGCCTGCTACGATCTTTCCTAGCCTCTTTTCCTCCGGGCAGCCGGCTTGAGCTGATGTGAAGTGTTGGTGGGCAAATCATCCAGAGAAGCGTCGCAATGCTTCTGGGCTGTTAGCAAGAGCTTTCCTTGCTGAGCCTTTTCACGTTGGAGATTAGCTGGACATTTGCCGGTTTAGTGCCTTGTTTCTTCTGCGCAGCTTGCACAAAGCTCATTGCGGCTTTCGCGGTTCGAGTTGTGCATCGCCGGAGCTCTGCGGGAAAGAGCGAGAGAAGAGCCGCGAAAGCTCCGAGTGCGGCCAGCTCGCGTGTAGCCGCGAATGTGCGCTGTTCGCCGGTTGCAGGGCGAGTGCCTTCTGCGCGGCTGCTTCCAAGTTGACGGTAACTGCCAGCGTGCTAGCTGTGTAGGACAGTGAAGAGGCTGACGCGTGTGTGTCCGTAGAGCTGCTAGAAAGCGTATGTGACGAGCAGGAAGGGCTTTCAGAGCAGCCGGTTCTCGTCTTGCACAGTCGCCACACATCCGCACTTTTAGTGCCTCAGAACCCCGGACAGCTTGCAAAACACGGCTGTAACTGTCCCAGCGCAAGCTGTTCAGGAAAGCACAGAAACGCGATGTTCGCGTGCTTTTAGCGCTGCTCGCAAGAAGCCTCCGGAGCAGGCACTTCTCGTGCAGCAACAACCGTGCCTGCTACGATCTTTCCTAGCCTCTTTTCCTCCGGGCAGCCGGCTTGAGCTGATGTGAAGTGTTGGTGGGCAAATCATCCAGAGAAGCGTCGCAATGCTTCTGGGCTGTTAGCAAGAGCTTTCCTTGCTGAGCCTTTTCACGTTGGAGATTAGCTGGACATTTGCCGGTTTAGTGCCTTGTTTCTTCTGCGCAGCTTGCACAAAGCTCATTGCGGCTTTCGCGGTTCGAGTTGTGCATCGCCGGAGCTCTGCGGGAAAGAGCGAGAGAAGAGCCGCGAAAGCTCCGAGTGCGGCCAGCTCGCGTGTAGCCGCGAATGTGCGCTGTTCGCCGGTTGCAGGGCGAGTGCCTTCTGCGCGGCTGCTTCCAAGTTGACGGTAACTGCCAGCGTGCTAGCTGTGTAGGACAGTGAAGAGGCTGACGCGTGTGTGTCCGTAGAGCTGCTAGAAAGCGTACGTGACGAGCAGGAAGGGCTTTCAGAGCAGCCGGTTCTCGTCTTGCACAGTCGCCACACATCCGCACTTTTAGTGCCTCAGAACCCCGGACAGCTTGCAAAACACGGCTGTAACTGTCCCAGCGCAAGCTGTTCAGGAAAGCACAGAAACGCGATGTTCGCGTGCTTTTAGCGCTGCTCGCAAGAAGCCTCCGGAGCAGGCACTTCTCGTGCAGCAACAACCGTGCCTGCTACGATCTTTCCTAGCCTCTTTTCCTCCGGGCAGCCGGCTTGAGCTGATGTGAAGTGTTGGTGGGCAAATCATCCAGAGAAGCGTCGCAATGCTTCTGGGCTGTTAGCAAGAGCTTTCCTTGCTGAGCCTTTTCACGTTGGAGATTAGCTGGACATTTGCCGGTTTAGTGCCTTGTTTCTTCTGCGCAGCTTGCACAAAGCTCATTGCGGCTTTCGCGGTTCGAGTTGTGCATCGCCGGAGCTCTGCGGGAAAGAGCGAGAGAAGAGCCGCGAAAGCTCCGAGTGCGGCCAGCTCGCGTGTAGCCGCGAATGTGCGCTGTTCGCCGGTTGCAGGGCGACTGCCTTCTGCGCGGCTGCTTCCAAGTTGACGGTAACTGCCAGCGTGCTAGCTGTGTAGGACAGTGAAGAGGCTGACGCGTGTGTGTCCGTAGAGCTGCTAGAAAGCGTACGTGACGAGCAGGAAGGGCTTTCAGAGCAGCCGGTTCTCGTCTTGCACAGTCGCCACACATCCGCACTTTTAGTGCCTCAGAACCCCGGACAGCTTGCAAAACACGGCTGTAACTGTCCCAGCGCAAGCTGTTCAGGAAAGCACAGAAACGCGATGTTCGCGTGCTTTTAGCGCTGCTCGCAAGAAGCCTCCGGAGCAGGCACTTCTCGTGCAGCAACAACCGTGCCTGCTACGATCTTTCCTAGCCTCTTTTCCTCCGGGCAGCCGGCTTGAGCTGATGTGAAGTGTTGGTGGGCAAATCATCCAGAGAAGCGTCGCAATGCTTCTGGGCTGTTAGCAAGAGCTTTCCTTGCTGACCCTTTTCACGTTGGAGATTAGCTGGACATTTGCCGGTTTAGTGCCTTGTTTCTTCTGCGCAGCTTGCACAAAGCTCATTGCGGCTTTCGCGGTTCGAGTTGTGCATCGCCGGAGCTCTGCGGGAAAGAGCGAGAGAAGAGCCGCGAAAGCTCCGAGTGCGGCCAGCTCGCGTGTAGCCGCGAATGTGCGCTGTTCGCCGGTTGCAGGGCGAGTGCCTTCTGCGCGGCTGCTTCCAAGTTGACGGTAACTGCCAGCGTGCTAGCTGTGTAGGACAGTGAAGAGGCTGACGCGTGTGTGTCCGTAGAGCTGCTAGAAAGCGTACGTGACGAGCAGGAAGGGCTTTCAGAGCAGCCGGTTCTCGTCTTGCACAGTCGCCACACATCCGCACTTTTAGTGCCTCAGAACCCCGGACAGCTTGCAAAACACGGCTGTAACTGTCCCAGCGCAAGCTGTTCAGGAAAGCACAGAAACGCGATGTTCGCGTGCTTTTAGCGCTGCTCGCAAGAAGCCTCCGGAGCAGGCACTTCTCGTGCAGCAACAACCGTGCCTGCTACGATCTTTCCTAGCCTCTTTTCCTCCGGGCAGCCGGCTTGAGCTGATGTGAAGTGTTGGTGGGCAAATCATCCAGAGAAGCGTCGCAATGCTTCTGGGCTGTTAGCAAGAGCTTTCCTTGCTGACCCTTTTCACGTTGGAGATTAGCTGGACATTTGCCGGTTTAGTGCCTTGTTTCTTCTGCGCAGCTTGCACAAAGCTCATTGCGGTTTTCGCGGTTCGAGTTGTGCATCGCCGGAGCTCTGCGGGAAAGAGCGAGAGAAGAGCCGCGAAAGCTCCGAGTGCGGCCAGCTCGCGTGTAGCCGCGAATGTGCGCTGTTCGCCGGTTGCAGGGCGAGTGCCTTCTGCGCGGCTGCTTCCAAGTTGACGGTAACTGCCAGCGTGCTAGCTGTGTAGGACAGTGAAGAGGCTGACGCGTGTGTGTCCGTAGAGCTGCTAGAAAGCGTACGTGACGAGCAGGAAGGGCTTTCAGAGCAGCCGGTTCTCGTCTTGCACAGTCGCCACACATCCGCACTTTTAGTGCCTCAGAACCCCGGACAGCTTGCAAAACACGGCTGTAACTGTCCCAGCGCAAGCTGTTCAGGAAAGCACAGAAACGCGATGTTCGCGTGCTTTTAGCGCTGCTCGCAAGAAGCCTCCGGAGCAGGCACTTCTCGTGCAGCAACAACCGTGCCTGCTACGATCTTTCCTAGCCTCTTTTCCTCCGGGCAGCCGGCTTGAGCTGATGTGAAGTGTTGGTGGGCAAATCATCCAGAGAAGCGTCGCAATGCTTCTGGGCTGTTAGCAAGAGCTTTCCTTGCTGAGCCTTTTCACGTTGGAGATTAGCTGGACATTTGCCGGTTTAGTGCCTTGTTTCTTCTGCGCAGCTTGCACAAAGCTCATTGCGGCTTTCGCGGTTCGAGTTGTGCATCGCCGGAGCTCTGCGGGAAAGAGCGAGAGAAGAGCCGCGAAAGCTCCGAGTGCGGCCAGCTCGCGTGTAGCCGCGAATGTGCGCTGTTCGCCGGTTGCAGGGCGACTGCCTTCTGCGCGGCTGCTTCCAAGTTGACGGTAACTGCCAGCGTGCTAGCTGTGTAGGACAGTGAAGAGGCTGACGCGTGTGTGTCCGTAGAGCTGCTAGAAAGCGTACGTGACGAGCAGGAAGGGCTTTCAGAGCAGCCGGTTCTCGTCTTGCACAGTCGCCACACATCCGCACTTTTAGTGCCTCAGAACCCCGGACAGCTTGCAAAACACGGCTGTAACTGTCCCAGCGCAAGCTGTTCAGGAAAGCACAGAAACGCGATGTTCGCGTGCTTTTAGCGCTGCTCGCAAGAAGCCTCCGGAGCAGGCACTTCTCGTGCAGCAACAACCGTGCCTGCTACGATCTTTCCTAGCCTCTTTTCCTCCGGGCAGCCGGCTTGAGCTGATGTGAAGTGTTGGTGGGCAAATCATCCAGAGAAGCGTCGCAATGCTTCTGGGCTGTTAGCAAGAGCTTTCCTTGCTGACCCTTTTCACGTTGGAGATTAGCTGGACATTTGCCGGTTTAGTGCCTTGTTTCTTCTGCGCAGCTTGCACAAAGCTCATTGCGGCTTTCGCCGTTCGAGTTGTGCATCGCCGGAGCTCTGCGGGAAAGAGCGAGAGAAGAGCCGCGAAAGCTCCGAGTGCGGCCAGCTCGCGTGTAGCCGCGAATGTGCGCTGTTCGCCGGTTGCAGGGCGAGTGCCTTCTGCGCGGCTGCTTCCAAGTTGACGGTAACTGCCAGCGTGCTAGCTGTGTAGGACAGTGAAGAGGCTGACGCGTGTGTGTCCGTAGAGCTGCTAGAAAGCGTACGTGACGAGCAGGAAGGGCTTTCAGAGCAGCCGGTTCTCGTCTTGCACAGTCGCCACACATCCGCACTTTTAGTGCCTCAGAACCCCGGACAGCTTGCAAAACACGGCTGTAACTGTCCCAGCGCAAGCTGTTCAGGAAAGCACAGAAACGCGATGTTCGCGTGCTTTTAGCGCTGCTCGCAAGAAGCCTCCGGAGCAGGCACTTCTCGTGCAGCAACAACCGTGCCTGCTACGATCTTTCCTAGCCTCTTTTCCTCCGGGCAGCCGGCTTGAGCTGATGTGAAGTGTTGGTGGGCAAATCATCCAGAGAAGCGTCGCAATGCTTCTGGGCTGTTAGCAAGAGCTTTCCTTGCTGACCCTTTTCACGTTGGAGATTAGCTGGACATTTGCCGGTTTAGTGCCTTGTTTCTTCTGCGCAGCTTGCACAAAGCTCATTGCGGTTTTCGCGGTTCGAGTTGTGCATCGCCGGAGCTCTGCGGGAAAGAGCGAGAGAAGAGCCGCGAAAGCTCCGAGTGCGGCCAGCTCGCGTGTAGCCGCGAATGTGCTCTGTTCGCCGGTTGCAGGGCGAGTGCCTTCTGCGCGGCTGCTTCCAAGTTGACGGTAACTGCCAGCGTGCTAGCTGTGTAGGACAGTGAAGAGGCTGACGCGTGTGTGTCCGTAGAGCTGCTAGAAAGCGTACGTGAAGAGCAGGAAGGGCTTTCAGAGCAGCCGGTTCTCGTCTTGCACAGTCGCCACACATCCGCACTTTTAGTGCCTCAGAACCCCGGACAGCTTGCAAAACACGGCTGTAACTGTCCCAGCGCAAGCTGTTCAGGAAAGCACAGAAACGCGATGTTCGCGTGCTTTTAGCGCTGCTCGCAAGAAGCCTCCGGAGCAGGCACTTCTCGTGCAGCAACAACCGTGCCTGCTACGATCTTTCCTAGCCTCTTTTCCTCCGGGCAGCCGGCTTGAGCTGATGTGAAGTGTTGGTGGGCAAATCATCCAGAGAAGCGTCGCAATGCTTCTGGGCTGTTAGCAAGAGCTTTCCTTGCTGACCCTTTTCACGTTGGAGATTAGCTGGACATTTGCCGGTTTAGTGCCTTGTTTCTTCTGCGCAGCTTGCACAAAGCTCATTGCGGCTTTCGCGGTTCGAGTTGTGCATCGCCGGAGCTCTGCGGGAAAGAGCGAGAGAAGAGCCGCGAAAGCTCCGAGTGCGGCCAGCTCGCGTGTAGCCGCGAATGTGCGCTGTTCGCCGGTTGCAGGGCGAGTGCCTTCTGCGCGGCTGCTTCCAAGTTGACGGTAACTGCCAGCGTGCTAGCTGTGTAGGACAGTGAAGAGGCTGACGCGTGTGTGTCCGTAGAGCTGCTAGAAAGCGTACGTGACGAGCAGGAAGGGCTTTCAGAGCAGCCGGTTCTCGTCTTGCACAGTCGCCACACATCCGCACTTTTAGTGCCTCAGAACCCCGGACAGCTTGCAAAACACGGCTGTAACTGTCCCAGCGCAAGCTGTTCAGGAAAGCACAGAAACGCGATGTTCGCGTGCTTTTAGCGCTGCTCGCAAGAAGCCTCCGGAGCAGGCACTTCTCGTGCAGCAACAACCGTGCCTGCTACGATCTTTCCTAGCCTCTTTTCCTCCGGGCAGCCGGCTTGAGCTGATGTGAAGTGTTGGTGGGCAAATCATCCAGAGAAGCGTCGCAATGCTTCTGGGCTGTTAGCAAGAGCTTTCCTTGCTGAGCCTTTTCACGTTGGAGATTAGCTGGACATTTGCCGGTTTAGTGCCTTGTTTCTTCTGCGCAGCTTGCACAAAGCTCATTGCGGCTTTCGCGGTTCGAGTTGTGCATCGCCGGAGCTCTGCGGGAAAGAGCGAGAGAAGAGCCGCGAAAGCTCCGAGTGCGGCCAGCTCGCGTGTAGCCGCGAATGTGCGCTGTTCGCCGGTTGCAGGGCGACTGCCTTCTGCGCGGCTGCTTCCAAGTTGACGGTAACTGCCAGCGTGCTAGCTGTGTAGGACAGTGAAGAGGCTGACGCGTGTGTGTCCGTAGAGCTGCTAGAAAGCGTACGTGACGAGCAGGAAGGGCTTTCAGAGCAGCCGGTTCTCGTCTTGCACAGTCGCCACACATCCGCACTTTTAGTGCCTCAGAACCCCGGACAGCTTGCAAAACACGGCTGTAACTGTCCCAGCGCAAGCTGTTCAGGAAAGCACAGAAACGCGATGTTCGCAAGAAGCCTCCGGAGCAGGCACTTCTCGTGCAGCAACAACCGTGCCTGCTACGATCTTTCCTAGCCTCTTTTCCTCCGGGCAGCCGGCTTGAGCTGATGTGAAGTGTTGGTGGGCAAATCATCCAGAGAAGCGTCGCAATGCTTCTGGGCTGTTAGCAAGAGCTTTCCTTGCTGAGCCTTTTCACGTTGGAGATTAGCTGGACATTTGCCGGTTTAGTGCCTTGTTTCTTCTGCGCAGCTTGCACAAAGCTCATTGCGGCTTTCGCGGTTCGAGTTGTGCATCGCCGGAGCTCTGCGGGAAAGAGCGAGAGAAGAGCCGCGAAAGCTCCGAGTGCGGCCAGCTCGCGTGTAGCCGCGAATGTGCGCTGTTCGCCGGTTGCAGGGCGACTGCCTTCTGCGCGGCTGCTTCCAAGTTGACGGTAACTGCCAGCGTGCTAGCTGTGTAGGACAGTGAAGAGGCTGACGCGTGTGTGTCCGTAGAGCTGCTAGAAAGCGTACGTGACGAGCAGGAAGGGCTTTCAGAGCAGCCGGTTCTCGTCTTGCACAGTCGCCACACATCCGCACTTTTAGTGCCTCAGAACCCCGGACAGCTTGCAAAACACGGCTGTAACTGTCCCAGCGCAAGCTGTTCAGGAAAGCACAGAAACGCGATGTTCGCGTGCTTTTAGCGCTGCTCGCAAGAAGCCTCCGGAGCAGGCACTTCTCGTGCAGCAACAACCGTGCCTGCTACGATCTTTCCTAGCCTCTTTTCCTCCGGGCAGCCGGCTTGAGCTGATGTGAAGTGTTGGTGGGCAAATCATCCAGAGAAGCGTCGCAATGCTTCTGGGCTGTTAGCAAGAGCTTTCCTTGCTGAGCCTTTTCACGTTGGAGATTAGCTGGACATTTGCTGGTTTAGTGCCTTGTTTCTTCTGCGCAGCTTGCACAAAGCTCATTGCGGCTTTCGCGGTTCGAGTTGTGCATCGCCGGAGCTCTGCGGGAAAGAGCGAGAGAAGAGCCGCGAAAGCTCCGAGTGCGGCCAGCTCGCGTGTAGCCGCGAATGTGCGCTGTTCGCCGGTTGCAGGGCGACTGCCTTCTGCGCGGCTGCTTCCAAGTTGACGGTAACTGCCAGCGTGCTAGCTGTGTAGGACAGTGAAGAGGCTGACGCGTGTGTGTCCGTAGAGCTGCTAGAAAGCGTATGTGACGAGCAGGAAGGGCTTTCAGAGCAGCCGGTTCTCGTCTTGCACAGTCGCCACACATCCGCACTTTTAGTGCCTCAGAACCCCGGACAGCTTGCAAAACACGGCTGTAACTGTCCCAGCGCAAGCTGTTCAGGAAAGCACAGAAACGCGATGTTCGCGTGCTTTTAGCGCTGCTCGCAAGAAGCCTCCGGAGCAGGCACTTCTCGTGCAGCAACAACCGTGCCTGCTACGATCTTTCCTAGCCTCTTTTCCTCCGGGCAGCCGGCTTGAGCTGATGTGAAGTGTTGGTGGGCAAATCATCCAGAGAAGCGTCGCAATGCTTCTGGGCTGTTAGCAAGAGCTTTCCTTGCTGAGCCTTTTCACGTTGGAGATTAGCTGGACATTTGCCGGTTTAGTGCCTTGTTTCTTCTGCGCAGCTTGCACAAAGCTCATTGCGGCTTTCGCGGTTCGAGTTGTGCATCGCCGGAGCTCTGCGGGAAAGAGCGAGAGAAGAGCCGCGAAAGCTCCGAGTGCGGCCAGCTCGCGTGTAGCCGCGAATGTGCGCTGTTCGCCGGTTGCAGGGCGAGTGCCTTCTGCGCGGCTGCTTCCAAGTTGACGGTAACTGCCAGCGTGCTAGCTGTGTAGGACAGTGAAGAGGCTGACGCGTGTGTGTCCGTAGAGCTGCTAGAAAGCGTACGTGAAGAGCAGGAAGGGCTTTCAGAGCAGCCGGTTCTCGTCTTGCACAGTCGCCACACATCCGCACTTTTAGTGCCTCAGAACCCCGGACAGCTTGCAAAACACGGCTGTAACTGTCCCAGCGCAAGCTGTTCAGGAAAGCACAGAAACGCGATGTTCGCGTGCTTTTAGCGCTGCTCGCAAGAAGCCTCCGGAGCAGGCACTTCTCGTGCAGCAACAACCGTGCCTGCTACGATCTTTCCTAGCCTCTTTTCCTCCGGGCAGCCGGCTTGAGCTGATGTGAAGTGTTGGTGGGCAAATCATCCAGAGAAGCGTCGCAATGCTTCTGGGCTGTTAGCAAGAGCTTTCCTTGCTGACCCTTTTCACGTTGGAGATTAGCTGGACATTTGCCGGTTTAGTGCCTTGTTTCTTCTGCGCAGCTTGCACAAAGCTCATTGCGGCTTTCGCGGTTCGAGTTGTGCATCGCCGGAGCTCTGCGGGAAAGAGCGAGAGAAGAGCCGCGAAAGCTCCGAGTGCGGCCAGCTCGCGTGTAGCCGCGAATGTGCGCTGTTCGCCGGTTGCAGGGCGAGTGCCTTCTGCGCGGCTGCTTCCAAGTTGACGGTAACTGCCAGCGTGCTAGCTGTGTAGGACAGTGAAGAGGCTGACGCGTGTGTGTCCGTAGAGCTGCTAGAAAGCGTACGTGACGAGCAGGAAGGGCTTTCAGAGCAGCCGGTTCTCGTCTTGCACAGTCGCCACACATCCGCACTTTTAGTGCCTCAGAACCCCGGACAGCTTGCAAAACACGGCTGTAACTGTCCCAGCGCAAGCTGTTCAGGAAAGCACAGAAACGCGATGTTCGCAAGAAGCCTCCGGAGCAGGCACTTCTCGTGCAGCAACAACCGTGCCTGCTACGATCTTTCCTAGCCTCTTTTCCTCCGGGCAGCCGGCTTGAGCTGATGTGAAGTGTTGGTGGGCAAATCATCCAGAGAAGCGTCGCAATGCTTCTGGGCTGTTAGCAAGAGCTTTCCTTGCTGAGCCTTTTCACGTTGGAGATTAGCTGGACATTTGCCGGTTTAGTGCCTTGTTTCTTCTGCGCAGCTTGCACAAAGCTCATTGCGGCTTTCGCGGTTCGAGTTGTGCATCGCCGGAGCTCTGCGGGAAAGAGCGAGAGAAGAGCCGCGAAAGCTCCGAGTGCGGCCAGCTCGCGTGTAGCCGCGAATGTGCGCTGTTCGCCGGTTGCAGGGCGACTGCCTTCTGCGCGGCTGCTTCCAAGTTGACGGTAACTGCCAGCGTGCTAGCTGTGTAGGACAGTGAAGAGGCTGACGCGTGTGTGTCCGTAGAGCTGCTAGAAAGCGTATGTGACGAGCAGGAAGGGCTTTCAGAGCAGCCGGTTCTCGTCTTGCACAGTCGCCACACATCCGCACTTTTAGTGCCTCAGAACCCCGGACAGCTTGCAAAACACGGCTGTAACTGTCCCAGCGCAAGCTGTTCAGGAAAGCACAGAAACGCGATGTTCGCGTGCTTTTAGCGCTGCTCGCAAGAAGCCTCCGGAGCAGGCACTTCTCGTGCAGCAACAACCGTGCCTGCTACGATCTTTCCTAGCCTCTTTTCCTCCGGGCAGCCGGCTTGAGCTGATGTGAAGTGTTGGTGGGCAAATCATCCAGAGAAGCGTCGCAATGCTTCTGGGCTGTTAGCAAGAGCTTTCCTTGCTGACCCTTTTCACGTTGGAGATTAGCTGGACATTTGCCGGTTTAGTGCCTTGTTTCTTCTGCGCAGCTTGCACAAAGCTCATTGCGGCTTTCGCGGTTCGAGTTGTGCATCGCCGGAGCTCTGCGGGAAAGAGCGAGAGAAGAGCCGCGAAAGCTCCGAGTGCGGCCAGCTCGCGTGTAGCCGCGAATGTGCGCTGTTCGCCGGTTGCAGGGCGACTGCCTTCTGCGCGGCTGCTTCCAAGTTGACGGTAACTGCCAGCGTGCTAGCTGTGTAGGACAGTGAAGAGGCTGACGCGTGTGTGTCCGTAGAGCTGCTAGAAAGCGTACGTGACGAGCAGGAAGGGCTTTCAGAGCAGCCGGTTCTCGTCTTGCACAGTCGCCACACATCCGCACTTTTAGTGCCTCAGAACCCCGGACAGCTTGCAAAACACGGCTGTAACTGTCCCAGCGCAAGCTGTTCAGGAAAGCACAGAAACGCGATGTTCGCGTGCTTTTAGCGCTGCTCGCAAGAAGCCTCCGGAGCAGGCACTTCTCGTGCAGCAACAACCGTGCCTGCTACGATCTTTCCTAGCCTCTTTTCCTCCGGGCAGCCGGCTTGAGCTGATGTGAAGTGTTGGTGGGCAAATCATCCAGAGAAGCGTCGCAATGCTTCTGGGCTGTTAGCAAGAGCTTTCCTTGCTGAGCCTTTTCACGTTGGAGATTAGCTGGACATTTGCTGGTTTAGTGCCTTGTTTCTTCTGCGCAGCTTGCACAAAGCTCATTGCGGCTTTCGCGGTTCGAGTTGTGCATCGCCGGAGCTCTGCGGGAAAGAGCGAGAGAAGAGCCGCGAAAGCTCCGAGTGCGGCCAGCTCGCGTGTAGCCGCGAATGTGCGCTGTTCGCCGGTTGCAGGGCGACTGCCTTCTGCGCGGCTGCTTCCAAGTTGACGGTAACTGCCAGCGTGCTAGCTGTGTAGGACAGTGAAGAGGCTGACGCGTGTGTGTCCGTAGAGCTGCTAGAAAGCGTATGTGACGAGCAGGAAGGGCTTTCAGAGCAGCCGGTTCTCGTCTTGCACAGTCGCCACACATCCGCACTTTTAGTGCCTCAGAACCCCGGACAGCTTGCAAAACACGGCTGTAACTGTCCCAGCGCAAGCTGTTCAGGAAAGCACAGAAACGCGATGTTCGCGTGCTTTTAGCGCTGCTCGCAAGAAGCCTCCGGAGCAGGCACTTCTCGTGCAGCAACAACCGTGCCTGCTACGATCTTTCCTAGCCTCTTTTCCTCCGGGCAGCCGGCTTGAGCTGATGTGAAGTGTTGGTGGGCAAATCATCCAGAGAAGCGTCGCAATGCTTCTGGGCTGTTAGCAAGAGCTTTCCTTGCTGAGCCTTTTCACGTTGGAGATTAGCTGGACATTTGCCGGTTTAGTGCCTTGTTTCTTCTGCGCAGCTTGCACAAAGCTCATTGCGGCTTTCGCGGTTCGAGTTGTGCATCGCCGGAGCTCTGCGGGAAAGAGCGAGAGAAGAGCCGCGAAAGCTCCGAGTGCGGCCAGCTCGCGTGTAGCCGCGAATGTGCGCTGTTCGCCGGTTGCAGGGCGAGTGCCTTCTGCGCGGCTGCTTCCAAGTTGACGGTAACTGCCAGCGTGCTAGCTGTGTAGGACAGTGAAGAGGCTGACGCGTGTGTGTCCGTAGAGCTGCTAGAAAGCGTACGTGAAGAGCAGGAAGGGCTTTCAGAGCAGCCGGTTCTCGTCTTGCACAGTCGCCACACATCCGCACTTTTAGTGCCTCAGAACCCCGGACAGCTTGCAAAACACGGCTGTAACTGTCCCAGCGCAAGCTGTTCAGGAAAGCACAGAAACGCGATGTTCGCGTGCTTTTAGCGCTGCTCGCAAGAAGCCTCCGGAGCAGGCACTTCTCGTGCAGCAACAACCGTGCCTGCTACGATCTTTCCTAGCCTCTTTTCCTCCGGGCAGCCGGCTTGAGCTGATGTGAAGTGTTGGTGGGCAAATCATCCAGAGAAGCGTCGCAATGCTTCTGGGCTGTTAGCAAGAGCTTTCCTTGCTGACCCTTTTCACGTTGGAGATTAGCTGGACATTTGCCGGTTTAGTGCCTTGTTTCTTCTGCGCAGCTTGCACAAAGCTCATTGCGGCTTTCGCGGTTCGAGTTGTGCATCGCCGGAGCTCTGCGGGAAAGAGCGAGAGAAGAGCCGCGAAAGCTCCGAGTGCGGCCAGCTCGCGTGTAGCCGCGAATGTGCGCTGTTCGCCGGTTGCAGGGCGAGTGCCTTCTGCGCGGCTGCTTCCAAGTTGACGGTAACTGCCAGCGTGCTAGCTGTGTAGGACAGTGAAGAGGCTGACGCGTGTGTGTCCGTAGAGCTGCTAGAAAGCGTACGTGACGAGCAGGAAGGGCTTTCAGAGCAGCCGGTTCTCGTCTTGCACAGTCGCCACACATCCGCACTTTTAGTGCCTCAGAACCCCGGACAGCTTGCAAAACACGGCTGTAACTGTCCCAGCGCAAGCTGTTCAGGAAAGCACAGAAACGCGATGTTCGCAAGAAGCCTCCGGAGCAGGCACTTCTCGTGCAGCAACAACCGTGCCTGCTACGATCTTTCCTAGCCTCTTTTCCTCCGGGCAGCCGGCTTGAGCTGATGTGAAGTGTTGGTGGGCAAATCATCCAGAGAAGCGTCGCAATGCTTCTGGGCTGTTAGCAAGAGCTTTCCTTGCTGAGCCTTTTCACGTTGGAGATTAGCTGGACATTTGCCGGTTTAGTGCCTTGTTTCTTCTGCGCAGCTTGCACAAAGCTCATTGCGGCTTTCGCGGTTCGAGTTGTGCATCGCCGGAGCTCTGCGGGAAAGAGCGAGAGAAGAGCCGCGAAAGCTCCGAGTGCGGCCAGCTCGCGTGTAGCCGCGAATGTGCGCTGTTCGCCGGTTGCAGGGCGACTGCCTTCTGCGCGGCTGCTTCCAAGTTGACGGTAACTGCCAGCGTGCTAGCTGTGTAGGACAGTGAAGAGGCTGACGCGTGTGTGTCCGTAGAGCTGCTAGAAAGCGTATGTGACGAGCAGGAAGGGCTTTCAGAGCAGCCGGTTCTCGTCTTGCACAGTCGCCACACATCCGCACTTTTAGTGCCTCAGAACCCCGGACAGCTTGCAAAACACGGCTGTAACTGTCCCAGCGCAAGCTGTTCAGGAAAGCACAGAAACGCGATGTTCGCGTGCTTTTAGCGCTGCTCGCAAGAAGCCTCCGGAGCAGGCACTTCTCGTGCAGCAACAACCGTGCCTGCTACGATCTTTCCTAGCCTCTTTTCCTCCGGGCAGCCGGCTTGAGCTGATGTGAAGTGTTGGTGGGCAAATCATCCAGAGAAGCGTCGCAATGCTTCTGGGCTGTTAGCAAGAGCTTTCCTTGCTGACCCTTTTCACGTTGGAGATTAGCTGGACATTTGCCGGTTTAGTGCCTTGTTTCTTCTGCGCAGCTTGCACAAAGCTCATTGCGGCTTTCGCGGTTCGAGTTGTGCATCGCCGGAGCTCTGCGGGAAAGAGCGAGAGAAGAGCCGCGAAAGCTCCGAGTGCGGCCAGCTCGCGTGTAGCCGCGAATGTGCGCTGTTCGCCGGTTGCAGGGCGACTGCCTTCTGCGCGGCTGCTTCCAAGTTGACGGTAACTGCCAGCGTGCTAGCTGTGTAGGACAGTGAAGAGGCTGACGCGTGTGTGTCCGTAGAGCTGCTAGAAAGCGTACGTGACGAGCAGGAAGGGCTTTCAGAGCAGCCGGTTCTCGTCTTGCACAGTCGCCACACATCCGCACTTTTAGTGCCTCAGAACCCCGGACAGCTTGCAAAACACGGCTGTAACTGTCCCAGCGCAAGCTGTTCAGGAAAGCACAGAAACGCGATGTTCGCGTGCTTTTAGCGCTGCTCGCAAGAAGCCTCCGGAGCAGGCACTTCTCGTGCAGCAACAACCGTGCCTGCTACGATCTTTCCTAGCCTCTTTTCCTCCGGGCAGCCGGCTTGAGCTGATGTGAAGTGTTGGTGGGCAAATCATCCAGAGAAGCGTCGCAATGCTTCTGGGCTGTTAGCAAGAGCTTTCCTTGCTGAGCCTTTTCACGTTGGAGATTAGCTGGACATTTGCTGGTTTAGTGCCTTGTTTCTTCTGCGCAGCTTGCACAAAGCTCATTGCGGCTTTCGCGGTTCGAGTTGTGCATCGCCGGAGCTCTGCGGGAAAGAGCGAGAGAAGAGCCGCGAAAGCTCCGAGTGCGGCCAGCTCGCGTGTAGCCGCGAATGTGCGCTGTTCGCCGGTTGCAGGGCGACTGCCTTCTGCGCGGCTGCTTCCAAGTTGACGGTAACTGCCAGCGTGCTAGCTGTGTAGGACAGTGAAGAGGCTGACGCGTGTGTGTCCGTAGAGCTGCTAGAAAGCGTATGTGACGAGCAGGAAGGGCTTTCAGAGCAGCCGGTTCTCGTCTTGCACAGTCGCCACACATCCGCACTTTTAGTGCCTCAGAACCCCGGACAGCTTGCAAAACACGGCTGTAACTGTCCCAGCGCAAGCTGTTCAGGAAAGCACAGAAACGCGATGTTCGCGTGCTTTTAGCGCTGCTCGCAAGAAGCCTCCGGAGCAGGCACTTCTCGTGCAGCAACAACCGTGCCTGCTACGATCTTTCCTAGCCTCTTTTCCTCCGGGCAGCCGGCTTGAGCTGATGTGAAGTGTTGGTGGGCAAATCATCCAGAGAAGCGTCGCAATGCTTCTGGGCTGTTAGCAAGAGCTTTCCTTGCTGAGCCTTTTCACGTTGGAGATTAGCTGGACATTTGCCGGTTTAGTGCCTTGTTTCTTCTGCGCAGCTTGCACAAAGCTCATTGCGGCTTTCGCGGTTCGAGTTGTGCATCGCCGGAGCTCTGCGGGAAAGAGCGAGAGAAGAGCCGCGAAAGCTCCGAGTGCGGCCAGCTCGCGTGTAGCCGCGAATGTGCGCTGTTCGCCGGTTGCAGGGCGACTGCCTTCTGCGCGGCTGCTTCCAAGTTGACGGTAACTGCCAGCGTGCTAGCTGTGTAGGACAGTGAAGAGGCTGACGCGTGTGTGTCCGTAGAGCTGCTAGAAAGCGTACGTGAAGAGCAGGAAGGGCTTTCAGAGCAGCCGGTTCTCGTCTTGCACAGTCGCCACACATCCGCACTTTTAGTGCCTCAGAACCCCGGACAGCTTGCAAAACACGGCTGTAACTGTCCCAGCGCAAGCTGTTCAGGAAAGCACAGAAACGCGATGTTCGCGTGCTTTTAGCGCTGCTCGCAAGAAGCCTCCGGAGCAGGCACTTCTCGTGCAGCAACAACCGTGCCTGCTACGATCTTTCCTAGCCTCTTTTCCTCCGGGCAGCCGGCTTGAGCTGATGTGAAGTGTTGGTGGGCAAATCATCCAGAGAAGCGTCGCAATGCTTCTGGGCTGTTAGCAAGAGCTTTCCTTGCTGACCCTTTTCACGTTGGAGATTAGCTGGACATTTGCCGGTTTAGTGCCTTGTTTCTTCTGCGCAGCTTGCACAAAGCTCATTGCGGCTTTCGCGGTTCGAGTTGTGCATCGCCGGAGCTCTGCGGGAAAGAGCGAGAGAAGAGCCGCGAAAGCTCCGAGTGCGGCCAGCTCGCGTGTAGCCGCGAATGTGCGCTGTTCGCCGGTTGCAGGGCGAGTGCCTTCTGCGCGGCTGCTTCCAAGTTGACGGTAACTGCCAGCGTGCTAGCTGTGTAGGACAGTGAAGAGGCTGACGCGTGTGTGTCCGTAGAGCTGCTAGAAAGCGTACGTGACGAGCAGGAAGGGCTTTCAGAGCAGCCGGTTCTCGTCTTGCACAGTCGCCACACATCCGCACTTTTAGTGCCTCAGAACCCCGGACAGCTTGCAAAACACGGCTGTAACTGTCCCAGCGCAAGCTGTTCAGGAAAGCACAGAAACGCGATGTTCGCAAGAAGCCTCCGGAGCAGGCACTTCTCGTGCAGCAACAACCGTGCCTGCTACGATCTTTCCTAGCCTCTTTTCCTCCGGGCAGCCGGCTTGAGCTGATGTGAAGTGTTGGTGGGCAAATCATCCAGAGAAGCGTCGCAATGCTTCTGGGCTGTTAGCAAGAGCTTTCCTTGCTGAGCCTTTTCACGTTGGAGATTAGCTGGACATTTGCCGGTTTAGTGCCTTGTTTCTTCTGCGCAGCTTGCACAAAGCTCATTGCGGCTTTCGCGGTTCGAGTTGTGCATCGCCGGAGCTCTGCGGGAAAGAGCGAGAGAAGAGCCGCGAAAGCTCCGAGTGCGGCCAGCTCGCGTGTAGCCGCGAATGTGCGCTGTTCGCCGGTTGCAGGGCGAGTGCCTTCTGCGCGGCTGCTTCCAAGTTGACGGTAACTGCCAGCGTGCTAGCTGTGTAGGACAGTGAAGAGGCTGACGCGTGTGTGTCCGTAGAGCTGCTAGAAAGCGTACGTGACGAGCAGGAAGGGCTTTCAGAGCAGCCGGTTCTCGTCTTGCACAGTCGCCACACATCCGCACTTTTAGTGCCTCAGAACCCCGGACAGCTTGCAAAACACGGCTGTAACTGTCCCAGCGCAAGCTGTTCAGGAAAGCACAGAAACGCGATGTTCGCGTGCTTTTAGCGCTGCTCGCAAGAAGCCTCCGGAGCAGGCACTTCTCGTGCAGCAACAACCGTGCCTGCTACGATCTTTCCTAGCCTCTTTTCCTCCGGGCAGCCGGCTTGAGCTGATGTGAAGTGTTGGTGGGCAAATCATCCAGAGAAGCGTCGCAATGCTTCTGGGCTGTTAGCAAGAGCTTTCCTTGCTGAGCCTTTTCACGTTGGAGATTAGCTGGACATTTGCCGGTTTAGTGCCTTGTTTCTTCTGCGCAGCTTGCACAAAGCTCATTGCGGCTTTCGCGGTTCGAGTTGTGCATCGCCGGAGCTCTGCGGGAAAGAGCGAGAGAAGAGCCGCGAAAGCTCCGAGTGCGGCCAGCTCGCGTGTAGCCGCGAATGTGCGCTGTTCGCCGGTTGCAGGGCGACTGCCTTCTGCGCGGCTGCTTCCAAGTTGACGGTAACTGCCAGCGTGCTAGCTGTGTAGGACAGTGAAGAGGCTGACGCGTGTGTGTCCGTAGAGCTGCTAGAAAGCGTACGTGACGAGCAGGAAGGGCTTTCAGAGCAGCCGGTTCTCGTCTTGCACAGTCGCCACACATCCGCACTTTTAGTGCCTCAGAACCCCGGACAGCTTGCAAAACACGGCTGTAACTGTCCCAGCGCAAGCTGTTCAGGAAAGCACAGAAACGCGATGTTCGCGTGCTTTTAGCGCTGCTCGCAAGAAGCCTCCGGAGCAGGCACTTCTCGTGCAGCAACAACCGTGCCTGCTACGATCTTTCCTAGCCTCTTTTCCTCCGGGCAGCCGGCTTGAGCTGATGTGAAGTGTTGGTGGGCAAATCATCCAGAGAAGCGTCGCAATGCTTCTGGGCTGTTAGCAAGAGCTTTCCTTGCTGAGCCTTTTCACGTTGGAGATTAGCTGGACATTTGCCGGTTTAGTGCCTTGTTTCTTCTGCGCAGCTTGCACAAAGCTCATTGCGGCTTTCGCGGTTCGAGTTGTGCATCGCCGGAGCTCTGCGGGAAAGAGCGAGAGAAGAGCCGCGAAAGCTCCGAGTGCGGCCAGCTCGCGTGTAGCCGCGAATGTGCGCTGTTCGCCGGTTGCAGGGCGACTGCCTTCTGCGCGGCTGCTTCCAAGTTGACGGTAACTGCCAGCGTGCTAGCTGTGTAGGACAGTGAAGAGGCTGACGCGTGTGTGTCCGTAGAGCTGCTAGAAAGCGTATGTGACGAGCAGGAAGGGCTTTCAGAGCAGCCGGTTCTCGTCTTGCACAGTCGCCACACATCCGCACTTTTAGTGCCTCAGAACCCCGGACAGCTTGCAAAACACGGCTGTAACTGTCCCAGCGCAAGCTGTTCAGGAAAGCACAGAAACGCGATGTTCGCGTGCTTTTAGCGCTGCTCGCAAGAAGCCTCCGGAGCAGGCACTTCTCGTGCAGCAACAACCGTGCCTGCTACGATCTTTCCTAGCCTCTTTTCCTCCGGGCAGCCGGCTTGAGCTGATGTGAAGTGTTGGTGGGCAAATCATCCAGAGAAGCGTCGCAATGCTTCTGGGCTGTTAGCAAGAGCTTTCCTTGCTGACCCTTTTCACGTTGGAGATTAGCTGGACATTTGCCGGTTTAGTGCCTTGTTTCTTCTGCGCAGCTTGCACAAAGCTCATTGCGGCTTTCGCGGTTCGAGTTGTGCATCGCCGGAGCTCTGCGGGAAAGAGCGAGAGAAGAGCCGCGAAAGCTCCGAGTGCGGCCAGCTCGCGTGTAGCCGCGAATGTGCGCTGTTCGCCGGTTGCAGGGCGACTGCCTTCTGCGCGGCTGCTTCCAAGTTGACGGTAACTGCCAGCGTGCTAGCTGTGTAGGACAGTGAAGAGGCTGACGCGTGTGTGTCCGTAGAGCTGCTAGAAAGCGTACGTGACGAGCAGGAAGGGCTTTCAGAGCAGCCGGTTCTCGTCTTGCACAGTCGCCACACATCCGCACTTTTAGTGCCTCAGAACCCCGGACAGCTTGCAAAACACGGCTGTAACTGTCCCAGCGCAAGCTGTTCAGGAAAGCACAGAAACGCGATGTTCGCGTGCTTTTAGCGCTGCTCGCAAGAAGCCTCCGGAGCAGGCACTTCTCGTGCAGCAACAACCGTGCCTGCTACGATCTTTCCTAGCCTCTTTTCCTCCGGGCAGCCGGCTTGAGCTGATGTGAAGTGTTGGTGGGCAAATCATCCAGAGAAGCGTCGCAATGCTTCTGGGCTGTTAGCAAGAGCTTTCCTTGCTGAGCCTTTTCACGTTGGAGATTAGCTGGACATTTGCCGGTTTAGTGCCTTGTTTCTTCTGCGCAGCTTGCACAAAGCTCATTGCGGCTTTCGCGGTTCGAGTTGTGCATCGCCGGAGCTCTGCGGGAAAGAGCGAGAGAAGAGCCGCGAAAGCTCCGAGTGCGGCCAGCTCGCGTGTAGCCGCGAATGTGCGCTGTTCGCCGGTTGCAGGGCGACTGCCTTCTGCGCGGCTGCTTCCAAGTTGACGGTAACTGCCAGCGTGCTAGCTGTGTAGGACAGTGAAGAGGCTGACGCGTGTGTGTCCGTAGAGCTGCTAGAAAGCGTACGTGACGAGCAGGAAGGGCTTTCAGAGCAGCCGGTTCTCGTCTTGCACAGTCGCCACACATCCGCACTTTTAGTGCCTCAGAACCCCGGACAGCTTGCAAAACACGGCTGTAACTGTCCCAGCGCAAGCTGTTCAGGAAAGCACAGAAACGCGATGTTCGCGTGCTTTTAGCGCTGCTCGCAAGAAGCCTCCGGAGCAGGCACTTCTCGTGCAGCAACAACCGTGCCTGCTACGATCTTTCCTAGCCTCTTTTCCTCCGGGCAGCCGGCTTGAGCTGATGTGAAGTGTTGGTGGGCAAATCATCCAGAGAAGCGTCGCAATGCTTCTGGGCTGTTAGCAAGAGCTTTCCTTGCTGAGCCTTTTCACGTTGGAGATTAGCTGGACATTTGCCGGTTTAGTGCCTTGTTTCTTCTGCGCAGCTTGCACAAAGCTCATTGCGGCTTTCGCGGTTCGAGTTGTGCATCGCCGGAGCTCTGCGGGAAAGAGCGAGAGAAGAGCCGCGAAAGCTCCGAGTGCGGCCAGCTCGCGTGTAGCCGCGAATGTGCGCTGTTCGCCGGTTGCAGGGCGACTGCCTTCTGCGCGGCTGCTTCCAAGTTGACGGTAACTGCCAGCGTGCTAGCTGTGTAGGACAGTGAAGAGGCTGACGCGTGTGTGTCCGTAGAGCTGCTAGAAAGCGTACGTGACGAGCAGGAAGGGCTTTCAGAGCAGCCGGTTCTCGTCTTGCACAGTCGCCACACATCCGCACTTTTAGTGCCTCAGAACCCCGGACAGCTTGCAAAACACGGCTGTAACTGTCCCAGCGCAAGCTGTTCAGGAAAGCACAGAAACGCGATGTTCGCGTGCTTTTAGCGCTGCTCGCAAGAAGCCTCCGGAGCAGGCACTTCTCGTGCAGCAACAACCGTGCCTGCTACGATCTTTCCTAGCCTCTTTTCCTCCGGGCAGCCGGCTTGAGCTGATGTGAAGTGTTGGTGGGCAAATCATCCAGAGAAGCGTCGCAATGCTTCTGGGCTGTTAGCAAGAGCTTTCCTTGCTGAGCCTTTTCACGTTGGAGATTAGCTGGACATTTGCCGGTTTAGTGCCTTGTTTCTTCTGCGCAGCTTGCACAAAGCTCATTGCGGCTTTCGCGGTTCGAGTTGTGCATCGCCGGAGCTCTGCGGGAAAGAGCGAGAGAAGAGCCGCGAAAGCTCCGAGTGCGGCCAGCTCGCGTGTAGCCGCGAATGTGCGCTGTTCGCCGGTTGCAGGGCGACTGCCTTCTGCGCGGCTGCTTCCAAGTTGACGGTAACTGCCAGCGTGCTAGCTGTGTAGGACAGTGAAGAGGCTGACGCGTGTGTGTCCGTAGAGCTGCTAGAAAGCGTATGTGACGAGCAGGAAGGGCTTTCAGAGCAGCCGGTTCTCGTCTTGCACAGTCGCCACACATCCGCACTTTTAGTGCCTCAGAACCCCGGACAGCTTGCAAAACACGGCTGTAACTGTCCCAGCGCAAGCTGTTCAGGAAAGCACAGAAACGCGATGTTCGCGTGCTTTTAGCGCTGCTCGCAAGAAGCCTCCGGAGCAGGCACTTCTCGTGCAGCAACAACCGTGCCTGCTACGATCTTTCCTAGCCTCTTTTCCTCCGGGCAGCCGGCTTGAGCTGATGTGAAGTGTTGGTGGGCAAATCATCCAGAGAAGCGTCGCAATGCTTCTGGGCTGTTAGCAAGAGCTTTCCTTGCTGAGCCTTTTCACGTTGGAGATTAGCTGGACATTTGCCGGTTTAGTGCCTTGTTTCTTCTGCGCAGCTTGCACAAAGCTCATTGCGGCTTTCGCGGTTCGAGTTGTGCATCGCCGGAGCTCTGCGGGAAAGAGCGAGAGAAGAGCCGCGAAAGCTCCGAGTGCGGCCAGCTCGCGTGTAGCCGCGAATGTGCGCTGTTCGCCGGTTGCAGGGCGAGTGCCTTCTGCGCGGCTGCTTCCAAGTTGACGGTAACTGCCAGCGTGCTAGCTGTGTAGGACAGTGAAGAGGCTGACGCGTGTGTGTCCGTAGAGCTGCTAGAAAGCGTACGTGACGAGCAGGAAGGGCTTTCAGAGCAGCCGGTTCTCGTCTTGCACAGTCGCCACACATCCGCACTTTTAGTGCCTCAGAACCCCGGACAGCTTGCAAAACACGGCTGTAACTGTCCCAGCGCAAGCTGTTCAGGAAAGCACAGAAACGCGATGTTCGCGTGCTTTTAGCGCTGCTCGCAAGAAGCCTCCGGAGCAGGCACTTCTCGTGCAGCAACAACCGTGCCTGCTACGATCTTTCCTAGCCTCTTTTCCTCCGGGCAGCCGGCTTGAGCTGATGTGAAGTGTTGGTGGGCAAATCATCCAGAGAAGCGTCGCAATGCTTCTGGGCTGTTAGCAAGAGCTTTCCTTGCTGAGCCTTTTCACGTTGGAGATTAGCTGGACATTTGCCGGTTTAGTGCCTTGTTTCTTCTGCGCAGCTTGCACAAAGCTCATTGCGGCTTTCGCGGTTCGAGTTGTGCATCGCCGGAGCTCTGCGGGAAAGAGCGAGAGAAGAGCCGCGAAAGCTCCGAGTGCGGCCAGCTCGCGTGTAGCCGCGAATGTGCGCTGTTCGCCGGTTGCAGGGCGAGTGCCTTCTGCGCGGCTGCTTCCAAGTTGACGGTAACTGCCAGCGTGCTAGCTGTGTAGGACAGTGAAGAGGCTGACGCGTGTGTGTCCGTAGAGCTGCTAGAAAGCGTACGTGAAGAGCAGGAAGGGCTTTCAGAGCAGCCGGTTCTCGTCTTGCACAGTCGCCACACATCCGCACTTTTAGTGCCTCAGAACCCCGGACAGCTTGCAAAACACGGCTGTAACTGTCCCAGCGCAAGCTGTTCAGGAAAGCACAGAAACGCGATGTTCGCAAGAAGCCTCCGGAGCAGGCACTTCTCGTGCAGCAACAACCGTGCCTGCTACGATCTTTCCTAGCCTCTTTTCCTCCGGGCAGCCGGCTTGAGCTGATGTGAAGTGTTGGTGGGCAAATCATCCAGAGAAGCGTCGCAATGCTTCTGGGCTGTTAGCAAGAGCTTTCCTTGCTGACCCTTTTCACGTTGGAGATTAGCTGGACATTTGCCGGTTTAGTGCCTTGTTTCTTCTGCGCAGCTTGCACAAAGCTCATTGCGGCTTTCGCGGTTCGAGTTGTGCATCGCCGGAGCTCTGCGGGAAAGAGCGAGAGAAGAGCCGCGAAAGCTCCGAGTGCGGCCAGCTCGCGTGTAGCCGCGAATGTGCGCTGTTCGCCGGTTGCAGGGCGACTGCCTTCTGCGCGGCTGCTTCCAAGTTGACGGTAACTGCCAGCGTGCTAGCTGTGTAGGACAGTGAAGAGGCTGACGCGTGTGTGTCCGTAGAGCTGCTAGAAAGCGTACGTGACGAGCAGGAAGGGCTTTCAGAGCAGCCGGTTCTCGTCTTGCACAGTCGCCACACATCCGCACTTTTAGTGCCTCAGAACCCCGGACAGCTTGCAAAACACGGCTGTAACTGTCCCAGCGCAAGCTGTTCAGGAAAGCACAGAAACGCGATGTTCGCGTGCTTTTAGCGCTGCTCGCAAGAAGCCTCCGGAGCAGGCACTTCTCGTGCAGCAACAACCGTGCCTGCTACGATCTTTCCTAGCCTCTTTTCCTCCGGGCAGCCGGCTTGAGCTGATGTGAAGTGTTGGTGGGCAAATCATCCAGAGAAGCGTCGCAATGCTTCTGGGCTGTTAGCAAGAGCTTTCCTTGCTGAGCCTTTTCACGTTGGAGATTAGCTGGACATTTGCCGGTTTAGTGCCTTGTTTCTTCTGCGCAGCTTGCACAAAGCTCATTGCGGCTTTCGCGGTTCGAGTTGTGCATCGCCGGAGCTCTGCGGGAAAGAGCGAGAGAAGAGCCGCGAAAGCTCCGAGTGCGGCCAGCTCGCGTGTAGCCGCGAATGTGCGCTGTTCGCCGGTTGCAGGGCGAGTGCCTTCTGCGCGGCTGCTTCCAAGTTGACGGTAACTGCCAGCGTGCTAGCTGTGTAGGACAGTGAAGAGGCTGACGCGTGTGTGTCCGTAGAGCTGCTAGAAAGCGTACGTGACGAGCAGGAAGGGCTTTCAGAGCAGCCGGTTCTCGTCTTGCACAGTCGCCACACATCCGCACTTTTAGTGCCTCAGAACCCCGGACAGCTTGCAAAACACGGCTGTAACTGTCCCAGCGCAAGCTGTTCAGGAAAGCACAGAAACGCGATGTTCGCGTGCTTTTAGCGCTGCTCGCAAGAAGCCTCCGGAGCAGGCACTTCTCGTGCAGCAACAACCGTGCCTGCTACGATCTTTCCTAGCCTCTTTTCCTCCGGGCAGCCGGCTTGAGCTGATGTGAAGTGTTGGTGGGCAAATCATCCAGAGAAGCGTCGCAATGCTTCTGGGCTGTTAGCAAGAGCTTTCCTTGCTGAGCCTTTTCACGTTGGAGATTAGCTGGACATTTGCCGGTTTAGTGCCTTGTTTCTTCTGCGCAGCTTGCACAAAGCTCATTGCGGCTTTCGCGGTTCGAGTTGTGCATCGCCGGAGCTCTGCGGGAAAGAGCGAGAGAAGAGCCGCGAAAGCTCCGAGTGCGGCCAGCTCGCGTGTAGCCGCGAATGTGCGCTGTTCGCCGGTTGCAGGGCGACTGCCTTCTGCGCGGCTGCTTCCAAGTTGACGGTAACTGCCAGCGTGCTAGCTGTGTAGGACAGTGAAGAGGCTGACGCGTGTGTGTCCGTAGAGCTGCTAGAAAGCGTACGTGACGAGCAGGAAGGGCTTTCAGAGCAGCCGGTTCTCGTCTTGCACAGTCGCCACACATCCGCACTTTTAGTGCCTCAGAACCCCGGACAGCTTGCAAAACACGGCTGTAACTGTCCCAGCGCAAGCTGTTCAGGAAAGCACAGAAACGCGATGTTCGCGTGCTTTTAGCGCTGCTCGCAAGAAGCCTCCGGAGCAGGCACTTCTCGTGCAGCAACAACCGTGCCTGCTACGATCTTTCCTAGCCTCTTTTCCTCCGGGCAGCCGGCTTGAGCTGATGTGAAGTGTTGGTGGGCAAATCATCCAGAGAAGCGTCGCAATGCTTCTGGGCTGTTAGCAAGAGCTTTCCTTGCTGAGCCTTTTCACGTTGGAGATTAGCTGGACATTTGCCGGTTTAGTGCCTTGTTTCTTCTGCGCAGCTTGCACAAAGCTCATTGCGGCTTTCGCGGTTCGAGTTGTGCATCGCCGGAGCTCTGCGGGAAAGAGCGAGAGAAGAGCCGCGAAAGCTCCGAGTGCGGCCAGCTCGCGTGTAGCCGCGAATGTGCGCTGTTCGCCGGTTGCAGGGCGACTGCCTTCTGCGCGGCTGCTTCCAAGTTGACGGTAACTGCCAGCGTGCTAGCTGTGTAGGACAGTGAAGAGGCTGACGCGTGTGTGTCCGTAGAGCTGCTAGAAAGCGTACGTGAAGAGCAGGAAGGGCTTTCAGAGCAGCCGGTTCTCGTCTTGCACAGTCGCCACACATCCGCACTTTTAGTGCCTCAGAACCCCGGACAGCTTGCAAAACACGGCTGTAACTGTCCCAGCGCAAGCTGTTCAGGAAAGCACAGAAACGCGATGTTCGCGTGCTTTTAGCGCTGCTCGCAAGAAGCCTCCGGAGCAGGCACTTCTCGTGCAGCAACAACCGTGCCTGCTACGATCTTTCCTAGCCTCTTTTCCTCCGGGCAGCCGGCTTGAGCTGATGTGAAGTGTTGGTGGGCAAATCATCCAGAGAAGCGTCGCAATGCTTCTGGGCTGTTAGCAAGAGCTTTCCTTGCTGAGCCTTTTCACGTTGGAGATTAGCTGGACATTTGCCGGTTTAGTGCCTTGTTTCTTCTGCGCAGCTTGCACAAAGCTCATTGCGGCTTTCGCGGTTCGAGTTGTGCATCGCCGGAGCTCTGCGGGAAAGAGCGAGAGAAGAGCCGCGAAAGCTCCGAGTGCGGCCAGCTCGCGTGTAGCCGCGAATGTGCGCTGTTCGCCGGTTGCAGGGCGAGTGCCTTCTGCGCGGCTGCTTCCAAGTTGACGGTAACTGCCAGCGTGCTAGCTGTGTAGGACAGTGAAGAGGCTGACGCGTGTGTGTCCGTAGAGCTGCTAGAAAGCGTACGTGACGAGCAGGAAGGGCTTTCAGAGCAGCCGGTTCTCGTCTTGCACAGTCGCCACACATCCGCACTTTTAGTGCCTCAGAACCCCGGACAGCTTGCAAAACACGGCTGTAACTGTCCCAGCGCAAGCTGTTCAGGAAAGCACAGAAACGCGATGTTCGCAAGAAGCCTCCGGAGCAGGCACTTCTCGTGCAGCAACAACCGTGCCTGCTACGATCTTTCCTAGCCTCTTTTCCTCCGGGCAGCCGGCTTGAGCTGATGTGAAGTGTTGGTGGGCAAATCATCCAGAGAAGCGTCGCAATGCTTCTGGGCTGTTAGCAAGAGCTTTCCTTGCTGAGCCTTTTCACGTTGGAGATTAGCTGGACATTTGCCGGTTTAGTGCCTTGTTTCTTCTGCGCAGCTTGCACAAAGCTCATTGCGGCTTTCGCGGTTCGAGTTGTGCATCGCCGGAGCTCTGCGGGAAAGAGCGAGAGAAGAGCCGCGAAAGCTCCGAGTGCGGCCAGCTCGCGTGTAGCCGCGAATGTGCGCTGTTCGCCGGTTGCAGGGCGACTGCCTTCTGCGCGGCTGCTTCCAAGTTGACGGTAACTGCCAGCGTGCTAGCTGTGTAGGACAGTGAAGAGGCTGACGCGTGTGTGTCCGTAGAGCTGCTAGAAAGCGTACGTGACGAGCAGGAAGGGCTTTCAGAGCAGCCGGTTCTCGTCTTGCACAGTCGCCACACATCCGCACTTTTAGTGCCTCAGAACCCCGGACAGCTTGCAAAACACGGCTGTAACTGTCCCAGCGCAAGCTGTTCAGGAAAGCACAGAAACGCGATGTTCGCGTGCTTTTAGCGCTGCTCGCAAGAAGCCTCCGGAGCAGGCACTTCTCGTGCAGCAACAACCGTGCCTGCTACGATCTTTCCTAGCCTCTTTTCCTCCGGGCAGCCGGCTTGAGCTGATGTGAAGTGTTGGTGGGCAAATCATCCAGAGAAGCGTCGCAATGCTTCTGGGCTGTTAGCAAGAGCTTTCCTTGCTGAGCCTTTTCACGTTGGAGATTAGCTA
>NW_028239122.1:0-165240 GCF_036417535.1 Chlamydotis macqueenii
TAGCTTGACTGGCTGGCACTTTCGGTGTGGGAGCAATCGTCCGATGTTCGTGATTTTTCGTTTATTTATTTCAGTGGGCGCCCCAGGTGCAGCTGGTGGTAAACGTCAAAGCCCTGTTGGTCAGGGAAAGCGCAGAACCCTGATGTCTGTGGTGCTGTAGATGCACTGCCAAAGTCCGGTGAGTAGCAGCAAGAGCTTCAGTTGCTGGCACTTTTGTTGTGGGAGCAATCGTCCGACGTTCGTCATTTTTCGGGGTTTTATTTCAGTGGGCGCCCAAGTGCAGCTGGTGGTAAATGTCGAAGCCCTGTTTGTCAGGGAAAGCCCGGAGCCCCGATGTCTGTGGTGCTGTAGATGCGCTGGGAATGGCCGGTGAGGAGCAGCAAGAGCTTGACTGGCTGGCACTTTCAATGTGGGAACAATCGTCCGACGTTCGTGATTTTTCGGGTTTTTTTTCCAGTGGGCGCCCAGGTTCAGCTGGTGGTAAACGTCGAAGCCCTGTTCGTCAGGGAATGCCCGGAGCCCCGATGTCTGTGGTGCTGTAGATGCGCTGGGAATGGCCGGTGAGGAGCAGCAAGAGCTTGACTGTCTGGCACTTTTAGTGTAGGAGCAATCGTCCGACGTTCGTGATTTTTCGGGGTTCTTTTCAGTGGGAGCCCAGGTGCAGCTGGTGGTAAATGTCGAAGCCCTGTTGGTCAGGGAAAGCCCGGAGCCCCGATGTCTGTGGTGCTGTAGATGCACTGCCACTGTCCGGTGAGGAGCAGCAAGAGTTTGACTGGCTGGCACTTTTGGTGTGGGAGCAATCGTCCGACGTTCGTCCTTTTTCAGGGTTTTTTTTTCAGTGGGCAACCAGGTGCAGCTGGTGGTAAACGTCGAAGGCCTGTTGGTCAGGGAAAGCCCGGAGCCACGATGTCTGTGGTGCTGTAGATGCGCTGCAAATGGCCGGTGAGGAGCAGCAAGAGCTTGACTGGCTGGCACTTTCGGTGTGGTAGCAATCGTCCGACGTTCGTGATTTTTCGCGGTTTTACTTTCAGTGGGCGCCCAGGTGCAGCTGATGGTAAATGTCGAAGCCCTCTTGGTCAGGGAAAGCGTAGAACCCCGATGTCTGTGGTGTTGTAGATGCACTGCCAAAGTCCGGTGAGTAGCAGCAAGAGCTTGAGTTGCTGGCACTTTCGGTGTGGAGGAATCGTCTGACGTTCGTGATTTTTCGGGGTTTTTTTTCAGTGGGCGCCCAGGTGCAGCTGGTGGTAAACGTCGAAGCCCTGTTGGTCAGGGAAAGCCCGGAGCCCCGATGCCTGTGGTGCTGTAGATGCGCTGGGAATGGCCGGTGAGGAGCAGCAAGAGCTTGACTGTCTGGCACTTTTAGTGTAGGAGCAATCGTCCGACGTTCGTGATTTTTCGGGGTTCTTTTCAGTGGGGAGCCCAGGTGCAGCTGGTGGTAAATGTCGAAGCCCTGTTGGTCAGGGAAAGCCCGGAGCCCCGATGTCTGTGGTGCTGTAGATGCACTGCCACTGTCCGGTGAGGAGCAGCAAGAGCTTGAGTTGCTGGCACTTTTGGTGTGGGAGCAATCGTCCGACGTTTGTGATTTTTCGGGGTTTTTTTTCAGTGGGCGCCCAGGTTCAGCTGGTGGTAAACGTCGAAGCCCTGTTGGTCAGGGAAAGCCCGGAGCTCCGATGTCTGTAGTGCTGTAGATGAGCTGCCAGTGGCCGGTGAGGAACTGCAAGAGCTTGACTGGCTGGCACTTTCGGTGTGGGATCAATTGTCTGACGTTTTTGATTTTTCAGGGTTTTTTTTTAGTGGCCAACTAGGTGCAGCTGGTGGTAAATGTCGAAGGCCTGTTGGTCAGGGAAAGCCCAGAGCCGCGATGTCTGTGGTGCTGTAGATGCGCTGCCGAAGTCCGGTGAGGAGCAGCAAGAGCTTGAATGGCTGGCACTTTCAGTGTGGGAGCAATAGTCCGACGTTTGTGATTTTTCGGGCTTTTTTTCAGTGGGCACCCAGGTGCAGCTGGTGGTAAACGTCGAAGCCCTGTTGGTCAGGGAAAGCCCGGAGCCCCGATGTCTGTGGTGCTGTAGATTCGCTGGGAATGTCCGGTGAGGAGCAGCAAGAGCTTGACTGGCTGGCACTTTCGGTGTGGGAGCAATCGTCCGATGTTCATGATTTTTCGTTTATTTTTTTCAGTGGGCGCCCAGGTGCAGCTGATGGTAAATGTCGAAGCCCTCTTGGTCAGGGAAAGCGGAGAACCCCGATGTCTGTGGTGCTGTAGATGCACTGCCAAAGTCCGGTGAGTAGCAGCAAGAGCTTGAGTTGCTGGCACTTTCGTTGTGGGAGCAATCGTCCGACGTTCGTGATTTTTCGGGGTTTTATTTCAGTGGGCGCCCAGGTGCAGCTGGTGGTAAATGTCGAAGCCCTGTTGGTCAGGGAAAGCCCGGAGCCCCGATGTCTGTGGTGCTGTAGATGCGCTGGGAATGGGCGGTGAGGAGCAGCAAGAGCTTGACTGGCTGGCACTTTTGGTGTGGGAGCAATCGTCCGATGTTCGTGATTTTTCTTTTATTTTTTTCAGTGGGCGCCCAGGTGCAGCTGGTGGTAAACGTCGAAGCCCTGTTGGTCAGGGAAAGCGCAGAACCCCGATGTCTGTGGTGCTGTAGATGCGCTGGGAATGGCCGGTGAGGAGCACCAAGAGCTTGACTGGCTGGCACTTTCGTTGTGGGAGCAATCGTCCGACGTTCGTGATTTTTGGGGGTTTTATTTCAGTGGGCGCCAAGGTTCAGCTGGTGGTAAACGTCGAAGCCCTGTTGGTCAGGGAAAGCCCGGAGCCCCGATGTCTGTGGTGCTGTAGATGCGCTGCCAAAGTCCGGTGAGGAGCAGCAAGAGCTTGTGTTGCTGGCACTTTCGGTGTGGGAGCAATCGTCCGACGTTCGTGATTTTTCGGGGTTCTTTTCAGTGGGAGCCCAGGTGCAGCGAGTGGTAAACGTCGAAGCCCTGTTGGTCAGGGAAAGCGCAGAACCCCGATGTCTGTGGTGCTGTAGATGCATTGCCAAAGTCCGGTGAGTAGCAGCAAGAGCTTGAGTTGCTGGCACTTTCGTTGTGGGAGCAATCGTCCGACGTTCGTGATTTTTCGTTTATTTATTTCAGTGGGCGCCCAGGTGCAGCTGGTGGTAAACGTCAAAGCCCTGTTGGTCAGGGAAAGCGCAGAACCCTGATGTCTGTGGTGCTGTAGATGCACTGCCAAAGTCCGGTGAGTAGCAGCAAGAGCTTGAGTTGCTGGCACTTTTGTTGTGGGAGCAATCGTCCGACGTTCGTGATTTTTCGGGGTTTTATTTCAGTGGGCGCCCAAGTGCAGCTGGTGGTAAATGTCGAAGCCCTGATGGTCAGGGAAAGCCCGGAGCCCCGATGTCTGTGGTGCTGTAGATGCGCTGGGAATGGCCGGTGAGGAGCAGCAAGAGCTTGACTGGCTGGCACTTTCAATGTGGGAACAATCGTCCGACGTTCGTGATTTTTCGGGTTTTTTTTCCAGTGGGCGCCCAGGTTCAGCTGGTGGTAAACGTCGAAGCCCTGTTCGTCAGGGAATGCCCGGAGCCCCGATGTCTGTGGTGCTGTAGATGCGCTGGGAATGGCCGGTGAGGAGCAGCAAGAGCTTGACTGTCTGGCACTTTTAGTGTAGGAGCAATCGTCCGACGTTCGTGATTTTTCGGGGTTCTTTTCAGTGGGAGCCCAGGTGCAGCTGGTGGTAAATGTCGAAGCCCTGTTGGTCAGGGAAAGCCCGGAGCCCCGATGTCTGTGGTGCTGTAGATGCACTGCCACTGTCCGGTGAGGAGCAGCAAGAGTTTGACTGGCTGGCACTTTTGGTGTGGGAGCAATCGTCCGACGTTCGTCCTTTTTCAGGGTTTTTTTTCAGTGGGCAACCAGGTGCAGCTGGTGGTAAACGTCGAAGGCCTGTTGGTCAGGGAAAGCCCGGAGCCACGATGTCTGTGGTGCTGTAGATGCGCTGCAAATGGCCGGTGAGGAGCAGCAAGAGCTTGACTGGCTGGCACTTTCGGTGTGGTAGCAATCGTCCGACGTTCGTGATTTTTCGGGGTTTTACTTTCAGTGGGCGCGCAGGTGCAGCTGATGGTAAATGTCGAAGCCCTCTTGGTCAGGGAAAGCGTAGAACCCCGATGTCTGTGGTGTTGTAGATGCACTGCCAAAGTCCGGTGAGTAGCAGCAAGAGCTTGAGTTGCTGGCACTTTCGGTGTGGGAGGAATCGTCTGACGTTCGTGATTTTTCGGGGTTTTTTTTCAGTGGGCGCCCAGGTGCAGCTGGTGGTAAACGTCGAAGCCCTCTTGGTCAGGGAAAGCCCGGAGCCCCGATGCCTGTGGTGCTGTAGATGCGCTGGGAATGGCCGGTGAGGAGCAGCAAGAGCTTGACTGTCTGGCACTTTTAGTGTAGGAGCAATCGTCCGACGTTTGTGATTTTTCGGGGTTCTTTTCAGTGGGAGCCCAGGTGCAGCTGGTGGTAAATGTCGAAGCCCTGTTGGTCAGGGAAAGCCCGGAGCCCCGATGTCTGTGGTGCTGTAGATGCGCTGGGAATGTCCGGTGAGGAGCAGCAAGAGCTTGAGTTGCTGGCACTTTTGGTGTGGGAGCAATCGTCCGACGTTCGTCCTTTTTCAGGGTTTTTTTTCAGTGGGCAACCAGGTGCAGCTGGTGGTAAACGTCGAAGGCCTGTTGGTCAGGGAAAGCCCGGAGCCACGATGTCTGTGGTGCTGTAGATGCGCTGCAAATGGCCGGTGAGGAGCAGCAAGAGCTTGACTGGCTGGCACTTTCGGTTTGGTAGCAATCGTCCGACGTTCGTGATTTTTGGGGGTTTTATTTCAGTGGGCGCCCAGGTGCAGCTGGTGGTAAATGTCGAAGCCCTGTTGGTCAGGGAAAGCCCGGAGCCCCGATGTCTGTTGTGCTGTAGATGCGCTGGGAATGGCCGGTGTTCAGCAGCTAGAGCTTGACAGGCTGGCACTTTTGGTGTGGGAGCAATCGTCCGACGTTCGTCATTTTTCAGGGTTTTTTTTCAGTGGGCGCCCAGGTGCAGCTGGTGGTAAACGTCGAAGCCCTGTTGGTCAGGGAAAGCCCGGAGCCCCGATGTCTGTGGTGCTGTAGATGCGCTGGGAATGGCCGGTGTTCAGCAGCTAGAGCTTGACTGTCTGGCACTTCTGGTGTGGGAGCAATCGTCGGACGTTCGTGATTTTTCGGGGTTCTTTTCAGTGGGAGCCCAGGTGCAGCTGGTGGTAAATGTCGAAGCCCTGATGGTCAGGGAAAGCCCGGAGCCCCGATGTCTGTGGTGCTGTAGATGCACTGCCACTGTCCGGTGAGGAGCAGCAAGAGCTTGACTGGCTGGCACTTTTGGTGTGGGAGCAATCGTCCGACGTTCGTCATTTTTAAGGGTTTTTTTTCAGGGGGCGCCCAGGTTCAGCTAGTGGTAAACGTCGAAGCCCTGTTGGTCAGGGAAAGCGCAGAACCCCGATGTCTGTGGTGCTGTAGATGCGCTGCCAAAGTCCGGTCAGGAGCAGCAAGAGCTTGACTGGCTGGCACTTTCGGTGTGGGAGCAATCGTCCGACGTTCGTGATTTTTCGGGCTTTTATTTCAGTGGGCGCCCAGGTTCAGCTGGTGGTAAACGTCGAAGCCCTGTTGGTCAGGGAAAGCGTAGAGCCCCGATGTCTGTGGTGCTGTAGATGCGCTGGGAATGGCCGCTGAGGAGCAGCAAGAGCTTGTGTTGCTGGCACTTTTGGTGTGGGAGCAATTGTCCGACGTTCGTGATTTTTCGGGGTTCTTTTCAGTGGGCGCCCAGGTTCAGCTGGTGGTAAACGTCGAAGCCCTGTTGGTCAGGGAAAGCCCGGAGCCCCGATGTCTGTGGTGCTGTAGATGCGCTGGGAATGGCCGGTGTTCAGCAGCTAGAGCTTGACTGTCTGGCACTTTTGGTGTGGGAGCAATCGTCCGACGTTCGTGATTTTTCGGGGTTCTTTTCAGTGGGAGCCCAGGTTCAGCGAGTGGTAAACGTCGAAGCCCTGTTGGTCAGGGAAAGCCCGGAGCCCCGATGTCTGTGGTGCTGTAGATGCGCTGGGAATGGCCGGTGATGAGCAGCAAGAGCTTGACTGGCTGGCACTTTCGGTGTGGGAGCAATCGTGCGATGTTCGTGATTTTTCGTTTATTTTTTTCAGTGGGCGCCCAGTTGCAGCTGGTGGTAAACGTTGAAGCCCTGTTGGTCAGGGAAAGCCCGGAGCCGGGATGTCTGTGGTGCTGTAGATGCACTGCCACTGTCCGGTGAGGAGCAGCAAGAGCTTGACTGGCTGGCACTTTTGGTGTGGGAGCAATCGTCCGACGTTCGAGATTTTTCGGGGTTTTATTTCAGTGGGCGCCCAGGTGCAGCTGGTGGTAAATGTCGAAGCCCTGTTGGTCAGGGAAAGCCCGGAGCCCCGATGTCTGTGGTGCTGTAGATGCGCTGGGAATGGCCGGTGATGAGCAGCAAGAGCTTGACTGGCTGGCACTTTTGGTGTGGGAGCAATCGTGCGATGTTCGTGATTTTTCGTTTATTTTTTTCAGTGGGCGCCCAGGTGCAGCTGGTGGTAAATGTCGAAGCCCTGTTGGTCAGGGAAAGCCCGGAGCTCCGATGTCTGTGGTGCTGTAGATGCGCCTCCAATGGCCGGTGAGGAGCAGCAAGAGCTTGAGTTGCTGGCACTTTCGGTGTGGGAGCAATCGTCCGACGTTTGTGATTTTTCGTTTATTTTTTTCAGTGGGCGCCCAGGTGCAGCGGGTGGTAAACGTCGAAGCCCTGTTGGTCAGGGAAAGCCCGGAGCCCCGATGTCTGTGGTGCTGTAGATGCGTTCGGAATGGGCGGTGAGGAGCAGCAAGAGCTTGAGTTGCTGGCACTTTCAGTGTGGGAGCAATCGTCCGACGTTCGTGATTTTTCGGGGTTTTATTTCAGTGGGCGCCCAGGTGCAGCTGGTGGTAAACGTTGAAGCCCTGTTGGTCAGGGAAAGCTCGGAGCCCCGATGTCTGTGGTGCTGTAGATTCCCTGCCAATGGCCGGTGAGTAGCAGCAAGAGCTTGACAGGCTGGCACTTTTGGTGTGGGAGCAATCGTCCGATGTTCGTGTTTTTTCGTTTATTTTTTTCAGTGGGCGCCCAGGTGCAGCTGGTGGTAAACGTCGAAGCCCAGTTGGTCAGGGAAAGCCCGGAGTCCCGATGTCTGTGGTGCTGTAGATGCGCTGCCAATGGCCGGTGAGGAGCAGGAAGAGCTTGAGTTGCTGGCACTTTCAATGTGGGAACAATCGTCCGACGTTCGTGATTTTTTGGGTTTTTTTTCCAGTGGGCGCCCAGGTTCAGCTGGTGGTAAACGTCGAAGCCCTGTTGTTCAGGGAAAGCCCGGAGCCCCGATGTCTGTGGTGCTGTAGATGCGCTGGGAATGGCCGGTGAGGAGCAGCAAGAGATTGTGTTGCTGGCAATTTCGGTTTGGGTGCAATCGTCCGACGTTCGTGATTTTTCGGGGTTTTTTTCAGTGGGAGCCCAGGTGCAGCGAGTGGTAAACGTCGAAGCCCTGTTGGTCAGGGAAAGCCCGGAGCTCCGATGTCTGTGGTGCTGTAGATGAGCTGCCAGTGGCCGGTGAGGAACTGCAAGAGCTTGACTGGCTGGCACTTTCGGTGTGGGATCAATTGTCCGACGTTTTTGATTTTTCAGGGTTTTTTTTCAGTGACCAACTAGGTGCAGCTGGTGGTAAATGTCGAAGGCCTGTTGGTCAGGGAAAGCCCAGAGCCGCGATGTCTGTGGTGCTGTAGATGCACTGGGAATGGCCGGTGAGGAGCAGCAAGAGCTTGAGTTGCTCCCAGTTTCGGTGTGGGAGCAATCGTCCGATATTCATGATTTTTCGTTTATTTTTTTCAGTGGGCGCCCAGGTGCAGCTGGTGGTAAACGTCGAAGCCCTGTTGGTCAGGGAAAGCCCGGAGCCCCGATGTCTGTGGTGCTGTAGATGCACTGCCAAAGTCCGGTGAGTAGCAGCAAGAGCTTGAGTTGCTGGCACTTTCGTTGTGGGAGCAATCGTCCGACGTTCGTGATTTTTCGGGGTTTTATTTCAGTGGGCGCCCAGGTGCAGCTGGTGGTAAACGTCGAAGCCCTGTTGGTCAGGGAAAGCCCGGAGCCCCGATGTCTGTGGTGCTGTAGATGCGCTGCCACTCTCCGGTGAGGAGCAGCAAGAGCTTGAGTTGCTGGCACTTTCGTTGTGGGAGCAATCGTCCGACGTTTGTGATTTTTCGGGGTTTTATTTCAGTGGGCGCCCAGGTGCAGCTGGTGGTAAATGTCGAAGCCCTGATGGTCAGGGAAAGCCCGGAGCCGCGATGTCTGTGGTGCTGTAGATGCGCTGCCAATGGCCGGTGAGGAGCAGCAAGAGCTTGACTGGCTGGCACTTTCAATGTGGGAACAATCGTCCGACGTTCGTGATTTTTCGGGTTTTTTTTCCAGTGGGCGCCCAGGTTCAGCTGGTGGTAAACGTCGAAGCCCTGTTCGTCAGGGAAAGCCCGGAGCCCCGATGTCTGTGGTGCTGTAGATGCGCTGCCAATGGGCGGTGAGGAGCAGCAAGAGCTTGACTGGCTGGCACTTTCGTTGTGGGAGCAATCGTCCGACGTTCGTGATTTTTCGGGCTTTTATTTCAGTGGGCGCCCAGGTGCAGCTGGTGGTAAATGTCGAAGGCCTGTTGGTCAGGGAAAGCCCGGAGCCACGATGTCTGTGGTGCTGTAGATGCGCTGCCAATGGCCGGTGAGGAGCAGCAAGAGCTTGGCTGGCTGGCACTTTCGTTGTGGGAGCAATCGTCCAACGTTCGTGATTTTTCGGGGTTTTACTTTCAGTGGGCGCACAGGTGCAGCTGGTGGTAAATGTTGAAGCCATGTTGGTCAGGGAAAGCCCACAGCCCCGATGTCTGTGGTGCTGTAGATGCGTTGGGAATGGCCGGTGAGGAGCAGCAAGAGCATGACAGGCTGGCATTTAAGGTGTGGCAGGAATCGTCCGACGTTCGTGATTTTTGGGGTTTTTTTTTCAGGGGGCACCCAGGTGCAGCTGGTGGTAAATGTCGAAGCCCGGTTGGTCAGGGAAAGCCCGGAGCCCCGATGTCTGTGGTGCTGTAGATGCGCTGGGAATGGCTGGTGAGGAGCAGCATAGCTTGACAGGCTGGCACTTTCGGTGTGGGAGCAATCGTCCGACGTTCGTGATTTTTCGGGGTTCTTTTCAGTGGGAGCCCAGGTGCAGCTGGTGGTAAATGTCGAAGCCCTGTTGGTCAGGGAAAGCCCGGAGCCCCGATGTCTGTGGTGCTGTAGATGCGCTGGGAATGTCCGGTGAGGAGCAGCAAGAGCTTGAGTTGCTGGCACTTTTGGTGTGGGAGCAATCGTCCGACGTTCGTCCTTTTTCAGGGTTTTTTTTCAGTGGGCAACCAGGTGCAGCTGGTGGTAAACGTCGAAGGCCTGTTGGTCAGGGAAAGCCCGGAGCCACGATGTCTGTGGTGCTGTAGATGCGCTGCAAATGGCCGGTGAGGAGCAGCAAGAGCTTGACTGGCTGGCACTTTCGGTTTGGTAGCAATCGTCCGACGTTCGTGATTTTTGGGGGTTTTATTTCAGTGGGCGCCCAGGTGCAGCTGGTGGTAAATGTCGAAGCCCTGTTGGTCAGGGAAAGCCCGGAGCCCCGATGTCTGTTGTGCTGTAGATGCGCTGGGAATGGCCGGTGTTCAGCAGCTAGAGCTTGACAGGCTGGCACTTTTGGTGTGGGAGCAATCGTCCGACGTTCGTCATTTTTCAGGGTTTTTTTTCAGTGGGCGCCCAGGTGCAGCTGGTGGTAAACGTCGAAGCCCTGTTGGTCAGGGAAAGCCCGGAGCCCCGATGTCTGTGGTGCTGTAGATGCGCTGGGAATGGCCGGTGTTCAGCAGCTAGAGCTTGACTGTCTGGCACTTCTGGTGTGGGAGCAATCGTCGGACGTTCGTGATTTTTCGGGGTTCTTTTCAGTGGGAGCCCAGGTGCAGCTGGTGGTAAATGTCGAAGCCCTGATGGTCAGGGAAAGCCCGGAGCCCCGATGTCTGTGGTGCTGTAGATGCACTGCCACTGTCCGGTGAGGAGCAGCAAGAGCTTGACTGGCTGGCACTTTTGGTGTGGGAGCAATCGTCCGACGTTCGTCATTTTTAAGGGTTTTTTTTCAGGGGGCGCCCAGGTTCAGCTAGTGGTAAACGTCGAAGCCCTGTTGGTCAGGGAAAGCGCAGAACCCCGATGTCTGTGGTGCTGTAGATGCGCTGCCAAAGTCCGGTCAGGAGCAGCAAGAGCTTGACTGGCTGGCACTTTCGGTGTGGGAGCAATCGTCCGACGTTCGTGATTTTTCGGGCTTTTATTTCAGTGGGCGCCCAGGTTCAGCTGGTGGTAAACGTCGAAGCCCTGTTGGTCAGGGAAAGCGTAGAGCCCCGATGTCTGTGGTGCTGTAGATGCGCTGGGAATGGCCGCTGAGGAGCAGCAAGAGCTTGTGTTGCTGGCACTTTTGGTGTGGGAGCAATTGTCCGACGTTCGTGATTTTTCGGGGTTCTTTTCAGTGGGCGCCCAGGTTCAGCTGGTGGTAAACGTCGAAGCCCTGTTGGTCAGGGAAAGCCCGGAGCCCCGATGTCTGTGGTGCTGTAGATGCGCTGGGAATGGCCGGTGTTCAGCAGCTAGAGCTTGACTGTCTGGCACTTTTGGTGTGGGAGCAATCGTCCGACGTTCGTGATTTTTCGGGGTTCTTTTCAGTGGGAGCCCAGGTTCAGCGAGTGGTAAACGTCGAAGCCCTGTTGGTCAGGGAAAGCCCGGAGCCCCGATGTCTGTGGTGCTGTAGATGCGCTGGGAATGGCCGGTGATGAGCAGCAAGAGCTTGACTGGCTGGCACTTTCGGTGTGGGAGCAATCGTGCGATGTTCGTGATTTTTCGTTTATTTTTTTCAGTGGGCGCCCAGTTGCAGCTGGTGGTAAACGTTGAAGCCCTGTTGGTCAGGGAAAGCCCGGAGCCGGGATGTCTGTGGTGCTGTAGATGCACTGCCACTGTCCGGTGAGGAGCAGCAAGAGCTTGACTGGCTGGCACTTTTGGTGTGGGAGCAATCGTCCGACGTTCGAGATTTTTCGGGGTTTTATTTCAGTGGGCGCCCAGGTGCAGCTGGTGGTAAATGTCGAAGCCCTGTTGGTCAGGGAAAGCCCGGAGCCCCGATGTCTGTGGTGCTGTAGATGCGCTGGGAATGGCCGGTGATGAGCAGCAAGAGCTTGACTGGCTGGCACTTTTGGTGTGGGAGCAATCGTGCGATGTTCGTGATTTTTCGTTTATTTTTTTCAGTGGGCGCCCAGGTGCAGCTGGTGGTAAATGTCGAAGCCCTGTTGGTCAGGGAAAGCCCGGAGCTCCGATGTCTGTGGTGCTGTAGATGCGCCTCCAATGGCCGGTGAGGAGCAGCAAGAGCTTGAGTTGCTGGCACTTTCGGTGTGGGAGCAATCGTCCGACGTTTGTGATTTTTCGTTTATTTTTTTCAGTGGGCGCCCAGGTGCAGCGGGTGGTAAACGTCGAAGCCCTGTTGGTCAGGGAAAGCCCGGAGCCCCGATGTCTGTGGTGCTGTAGATGCGTTCGGAATGGGCGGTGAGGAGCAGCAAGAGCTTGAGTTGCTGGCACTTTCAGTGTGGGAGCAATCGTCCGACGTTCGTGATTTTTCGGGGTTTTATTTCAGTGGGCGCCCAGGTGCAGCTGGTGGTAAACGTTGAAGCCCTGTTGGTCAGGGAAAGCTCGGAGCCCCGATGTCTGTGGTGCTGTAGATTCCCTGCCAATGGCCGGTGAGTAGCAGCAAGAGCTTGACAGGCTGGCACTTTTGGTGTGGGAGCAATCGTCCGATGTTCGTGTTTTTTCGTTTATTTTTTTCAGTGGGCGCCCAGGTGCAGCTGGTGGTAAACGTCGAAGCCCAGTTGGTCAGGGAAAGCCCGGAGTCCCGATGTCTGTGGTGCTGTAGATGCGCTGCCAATGGCCGGTGAGGAGCAGGAAGAGCTTGAGTTGCTGGCACTTTCAATGTGGGAACAATCGTCCGACGTTCGTGATTTTTTGGGTTTTTTTTCCAGTGGGCGCCCAGGTTCAGCTGGTGGTAAACGTCGAAGCCCTGTTGTTCAGGGAAAGCCCGGAGCCCCGATGTCTGTGGTGCTGTAGATGCGCTGGGAATGGCCGGTGAGGAGCAGCAAGAGATTGTGTTGCTGGCAATTTCGGTTTGGGTGCAATCGTCCGACGTTCGTGATTTTTCGGGGTTTTTTTCAGTGGGAGCCCAGGTGCAGCGAGTGGTAAACGTCGAAGCCCTGTTGGTCAGGGAAAGCCCGGAGCTCCGATGTCTGTGGTGCTGTAGATGAGCTGCCAGTGGCCGGTGAGGAACTGCAAGAGCTTGACTGGCTGGCACTTTCGGTGTGGGATCAATTGTCCGACGTTTTTGATTTTTCAGGGTTTTTTTTCAGTGACCAACTAGGTGCAGCTGGTGGTAAATGTCGAAGGCCTGTTGGTCAGGGAAAGCCCAGAGCCGCGATGTCTGTGGTGCTGTAGATGCACTGGGAATGGCCGGTGAGGAGCAGCAAGAGCTTGAGTTGCTCCCAGTTTCGGTGTGGGAGCAATCGTCCGATATTCATGATTTTTCGTTTATTTTTTTCAGTGGGCGCCCAGGTGCAGCTGGTGGTAAACGTCGAAGCCCTGTTGGTCAGGGAAAGCCCGGAGCCCCGATGTCTGTGGTGCTGTAGATGCACTGCCAAAGTCCGGTGAGTAGCAGCAAGAGCTTGAGTTGCTGGCACTTTCGTTGTGGGAGCAATCGTCCGACGTTCGTGATTTTTCGGGGTTTTATTTCAGTGGGCGCCCAGGTGCAGCTGGTGGTAAACGTCGAAGCCCTGTTGGTCAGGGAAAGCCCGGAGCCCCGATGTCTGTGGTGCTGTAGATGCGCTGCCACTCTCCGGTGAGGAGCAGCAAGAGCTTGAGTTGCTGGCACTTTCGTTGTGGGAGCAATCGTCCGACGTTTGTGATTTTTCGGGGTTTTATTTCAGTGGGCGCCCAGGTGCAGCTGGTGGTAAATGTCGAAGCCCTGATGGTCAGGGAAAGCCCGGAGCCGCGATGTCTGTGGTGCTGTAGATGCGCTGCCAATGGCCGGTGAGGAGCAGCAAGAGCTTGACTGGCTGGCACTTTCAATGTGGGAACAATCGTCCGACGTTCGTGATTTTTCGGGTTTTTTTTCCAGTGGGCGCCCAGGTTCAGCTGGTGGTAAACGTCGAAGCCCTGTTCGTCAGGGAAAGCCCGGAGCCCCGATGTCTGTGGTGCTGTAGATGCGCTGCCAATGGGCGGTGAGGAGCAGCAAGAGCTTGACTGGCTGGCACTTTCGTTGTGGGAGCAATCGTCCGACGTTCGTGATTTTTCGGGCTTTTATTTCAGTGGGCGCCCAGGTGCAGCTGGTGGTAAATGTCGAAGGCCTGTTGGTCAGGGAAAGCCCGGAGCCACGATGTCTGTGGTGCTGTAGATGCGCTGCCAATGGCCGGTGAGGAGCAGCAAGAGCTTGGCTGGCTGGCACTTTCGTTGTGGGAGCAATCGTCCAACGTTCGTGATTTTTCGGGGTTTTACTTTCAGTGGGCGCACAGGTGCAGCTGGTGGTAAATGTTGAAGCCATGTTGGTCAGGGAAAGCCCACAGCCCCGATGTCTGTGGTGCTGTAGATGCGTTGGGAATGGCCGGTGAGGAGCAGCAAGAGCATGACAGGCTGGCATTTAAGGTGTGGCAGGAATCGTCCGACGTTCGTGATTTTTGGGGTTTTTTTTTCAGGGGGCACCCAGGTGCAGCTGGTGGTAAATGTCGAAGCCCGGTTGGTCAGGGAAAGCCCGGAGCCCCGATGTCTGTGGTGCTGTAGATGCGCTGGGAATGGCTGGTGAGGAGCAGCATAGCTTGACAGGCTGGCACTTTCGGTGTGGGAGCAATCGTCCGACGTTCGTGATTTTTCGGGGTTCTTTTCAGTGGGAGCCCAGCTGCAGCGAGTGGTAAACGTCGAAGCCCTGTTGGTCAGGGAAAGCCCGGAGCCCCGATGTCTGTGGTGCTGTAGATGCGCTGGGAATGGCCGGTGAGTAGCAGCAAGAGCTTGACTGTCTGGCACTTTCGGTGTGGGAGCAATCGTCCGATGTTCGTGATTTTTCGTTTATTTTTTTCAGTGGGCGCCCAGGTTCAACTGGTGGTAAACGTCGAAGCCCTGTTCGTCAGGGAAAGCTCAGAGCCCCGATGTCTGTGGTGCTGTAGATGCGCTGGGAATGGCCGGTGAGGAGCAGCAAGAGCTTGACTGGCTGGCACTTTCGGTGTGGGAGCAATCGTCCGATGTTCGTGATTTTTAGTTTATTTTTTTCAGTGGGCGCCCAGGTTCAGCTGGTGCTAAACGTCGAAGCCCTGTTGGTCAGGGAAAGCGCAGAACCCCAATGTATGTGGTGCTGTAGATGCACTGCCAAAGTCTGGTGAGTAGCAGCAAGAGCTTGAGTTGCTGGAACTTCCGTTGTGGGAGCAATCGTCCGACGTTCGTGATTTTTCGGAGTTTTATTTCAGTGGGCGCCCAGGTGCAGCTGGTGGTAAACGTCGAAGCCCTGTTGGTCAGGGAAAGCCCGGAGCCCCGATGTCTGTGGTGCTGTAGATGCGCTGCCAATGGTCGGTGAGGAGCAGCAAGAGGCTGACATGCTGGCACTTTCGGTGTGGGAGCAATCGTCCGACGTTCGTGATTTTTGGGGTTTTTTTCAGTGGGCGCCCAGGTGCAGCTGGTGGTAAACGTTGAAGCCCTGTTGGTCAGGGAAATCCCGGAGCCCCGATGTCTGTGGTGCTGTAGATGCACTGGGAGTGGCCGGGGAGGAGCAGCAAGAGCTTGACTGGCTGGCACTTTCGTTGTGGGAGCAATCGTCTGACGTTCGTGATTTTTCGGGGTTTTATTTCAGTGGGCGCCCAGGTGCAGCTGGTGGTAAACGTTGAAGCCCTGTTGGTCAGGGAAAGCTCGGAGCCCCGATGTCTGTGGTGCTGTAGATGCCCTGCCAATGGGCGGTGAGTAGCAGCAAGAGCTTGAGTTGCTGGCACTTTCGGTGTGGGAGCAATCGTCCGATGTTCGTGATTTTTCGTTTATTTTTTTCAGTGGGCGCCCAGGTGCAGCTGGTGGTAAACGTCGAAGCCCTGTTGGTCAGGGAAAGCCCGGAGCCCCGATGTCTGTGGTGCTGTACATGCGCTGCCAAAGTCCGGTGAGGAGCAGCAAGAGCTTGAGTTGCTGGCACTTTCGGTGTGGGAGCAATCGTCTGACGTTCGTGATTTTTCGGGTTTTTTTTCCAGTGGGCGCCCAGGTGCAGCTGGTGGTAAACGTCGAAGCCCTGTTTGTCAGGGAAAGCCCGGAGCCCCGATGTCTGTGGTGCTGTAGATGCGCTGGCAATGGCCGGTGAGGAACAGCAGGAGCTTGTGTTGCTGGCACTTTCGGTGTGGGTGCAATCGTCCGACGTTCGTGATTTTTCGGGGTTCTTTTCAGTGGGCACCCAGGTGCAGGTGATGGTAAATGTCGAAGCCCTCTTGGTCAGGGAAAGCGTAGAACCCCGATGTCTGTGGTGCTGTAGATGCACTGCCAAAGTCCGGTGAGTAGCAGCAAGAGCTTGAGTTGCTGGCACTTTCGGTGTGGGAGGAATCGTCCGACGTTCGTGATTTTTCAGGGTTTTTTTTCAGTGGGCGCCCAGGTGCAGCTGGTGGTAAACATCGAAGCCCTGTTGGTCAGGGAAAGCTCGGAGCCCCGATATTTGTGGTGCTGTAGATGCGCTGCCAATGGCCGGTGAGGAGCAGCAAGAGCTTGACTGTCTGGCACTTTCGGTGTGGGAGCAATCGTCCGACGTTCGTGATTTTTGGAGGTTTTATTTCAGTGGGCGCCCAGGTTCAGCTGGTGGTAAACGTTGAAGCCCAGTTGGTCAGGGAAAGCCCGGAGCCCCGATGTCTGTGGTGCTGTAGATGCGCTGGGAATGGCCGGTGAGGAGCAGCAAGAGCTTGTGTTGCTGGCACTTTCGGTGTGGGTGCAATCGTCCGACGTTCGTGATATTTCGGGGTTCTTTTCAGTGGGAGCCTAGGTGCAGCGAGTGGTAAACGTCGAAGCCCTGTTGGTCAGGGAAAGCCCGGAGCTCCGATGTCTGTAGTGCTGTACATGAGCTGCCAGTGGCCGGTGAGGAACTGCAAGAGCTTGACTGGCTGGCACTTTGGGTGTGGGATCAATTGTCCGACGTTTTCGATTTTTCAGGGTTTTTTTTCAGTGGCCAACTAGGTGCAGCTGGTGGTAAATGTCGAAGGCCTATTGGTCAGGGAAAGCCCAGAGCCGCGATGTCTGTGGTGCTGTAGATGCGCTGCCAATGGCCGGTGAGGAGCAGCAAGAGCTTGACTGGCTGGCACTTTCAGTGTGGGAGCAATAGTCCGATGTTTGTGATTTTTCGCGGTTTTTTTCAGTGGGCACCCAGGTGCAGCTGGTGTTAAACGTCGAAGCCCTGTTGTTCAGGGAAAGCGCAGAACCCCGATGTCTGTGGTGCTGTAGATGCACTGCCAAAGTCCGGTGTGTAGCAGCAAGAGCTTGAGTTGCTGGCACTTTCGGTGTGGGAGGAATCGTCCGACGTTCGTGATTTTTCGGGGTTTTATTTCAGTTGGCGCCCAGTTGCAGCTGGTGGTAAACGTCGAAGCCCTGTTGTTCAGGGAAAGCCCGGAGCCCCGATGTCTGTGGTGCTGTAGATGCGCTGGGAATGGCCAGTGAGAAGCAGCAAGAACTTGTGTTGCTGGCACTTTCGGTGTGTGAGCAATCGACCGATGTTCGTGATTTTTTGGGGGTTCTTTTCAGTGGGCGCCCAGGTGCAGCTGGTGGTAAACGTCGAAGCCCTGTTCGTCAAGGAAAGTCCAGAGCCCCGATGTCAGTGGTGCTGTAGATGCGCTGGGAATGGCCGGTGAGGAGCAGCAAGAGCTTGACTGGCTGGCACTTTCGGTGTTGGAGCAATCGTCCGACTTTCGTGATTTTTCGGGGTTTTTTTTCAGTGGGCGCCCAGGTTCAGCTGGTGGTAAACGTCGAAGCCCTGTTGGTCAGGGAAAGCCCGGAGCCCCGATGTCTGTGGTGCTGTAGATGCGCTGCCAATGGCCGGTGAGGAGCAGCAAGAGCTTGACTGGCTGGCACTTTCGTTGTGGGATCAATCGTCTGATCTTCGTGATTTTTCGTTTACTTTTTTCAGTGGGCGCCCAGGTTCAGCTGGTGGTAAACGTCGAAGCCCTGTTGGTCAGGGAAAGCCCGGAGCCCCGATGTCTGTGGTGCTGTAGATTCGCTGGGAATGGGAGGTGAGTAGCAGCAAGAGCTTGAGTTGCTGGCACTTTCGATGTGGGAGCAATCGTGCGATGTTCGTGATTTTTCGTTTATTTTTTTCAGTGGGCGCCCAGGTGCAGCTGGTGGTAAACGTTGAAGCCCTGTTGGTCAGGGAAAGCCCGGAGCCCCGATGTCTGTGGTGCTGTAGATGCGCCTCCAATGGCCGGTGAGGAGCAGCAAGAGCTTGACAGGCTGGCATTTAAGGTGTGGCAGGAATCGTCCGACATTTGTGATTTTTGGGGTTTTTTTTTCAGGGGGCACCCAGGTGCAGCTGGTGGTAAATGTCGAAGGCCTGTTGGTCAGGGAAAGCCCGGAGCCACGATGTCTGTGGTGTTGTAGATGCGCTGGGAATGGCCGGTGAGGAGCAGCAAGAGCTTGACTGGCTGGGACTTTTGGTGTGGGAGCAATCGTCCGACGTTCGTGATTTTTCGTGGTTTTAATTTCAGTGGGCGCCCAGGTGCAGCTGGTGGTAAATGTCGAAGCCCTGTTGGTCTGGGAAAGCCCGGAGCCCCGATGTCTGTGGTGCTTTAGATGCGCTGCCAATGGCCGGTGAGGAGCAGAAAGAGCTTGACAGGCTGGCATTTAAGGTGTGGCAGAAATCGTCCGATATTTGTGATTTTTGGGGTTTTTTTTTTCAGGGGGCACCCAGGTGCAGCTGGTGGTAAATGTCGAAGCCCTGTTGGTCAGGGAAAGCCCGGAGCCCCGATATCTGTGGTGCTGTAGATGCGCTGCCCATGGCCGGTGAGGAGCAGCAAGAGCTTGACTGGCTGGCACTTTCGGTGTGGGAGCAATCGTGCGATGTTCGTGATTTTTCGTTTACTTTTTTCAGTGGGCGCCCAGGTGCAGCTGGTGGTAAACGTTGAAGCCCTGTTGTTCAGGGAAAGCGCAGAACCCCGATGTCTGTGGTGCTGTAGATGCACTGCCAAAGTCCGGTGAGTAGCAGTAAGAGCTTGAGTTGCTGGCACTTTCGGTGTGGGAGCAATCGTCCGACGTTTGTGATTTTTCGGGGTTTTTTTCAGCGGGCGCCCAGGTGCAGCTGGTGGTAAACGTTGAAGCCCTGTTGTTCAGGGAAAGCGCAGGACCCCGATGTCTGTGGTGCTGTAGATGCACTGCTAAAGTCCGGTGAGTAGCAGCAAGAGCTTGAGTTGCTGGCACTTTCGGTGTGGGAGCAATCGTCCGACGTTTGTGATTTTTCGGGGTTTTTTTCAGCGGGCTCCGAGGTGCAGCTGGTGGTAAACGTCGAAGCCCTGTTGGTCAGGGAAAGCCCGGAGCCCCGATGTCTGTTGTGCTGTAGATGCGCTGCCAATGGGCGGTGAGGAGCAGCAAGAGCTTGACTGGCTGGCACTTCAGGTGTGGGAGCAATCGTCCGACGTTTGTGATTTTTCGTTTATTTATTTCAGTGGGCGCCCAGGTGCAGCTGGTGGTAAATGTCGAAGCCCTGTTCGTCAGGGAAAGCCCGGAGCCGGGATGTCTGTGGTGCTGTAGATTCACTGCCCATGGCCGGTGAGGAGCAGCAAGAGCTTGACTGGCTGGCACTTTTGGTGTGGGAGCAATCGTCCGACGTTTTTGATTTTTCAGGGTTTTTTTTCAGTGGGTAACCAGGTGCAGCTGGTGGTAAACATCGAAGCCCTGTTGGTCAGGGAAAGCTCGGAGCCCCGATATTTGTGGTGCTGTAGATGCGCTGCCAATGGCCGGTGAGGAGCAGCAAGAGCTTGACTGTCTGGCACTTTCGGTGTGGGAGCAATCGTCCGACGTTTTTGATTTTTCAGGGTTTTTTTTCAGTGGGTAACCAGGTGCAGCTGGTGGTAAATGTCGAAGCCCTGTTGGTCAGGGAAAGCCCGGAGCCGTGATGTCTGTGGTGCTGTAGATGCGGTGCCAATGGCCGGTGAGGAGCAGCAAGAGCTTGACTGACTGGGACTTTCGGTGTGGGAGCAATCGTCCGACGTTTGTGATATTTGTGGATTTTTTTTCCAGTGGGCGCCCAAGTTCAGCTGGTAGTAAACTTCTAAGCCCTGTTGGTCAGGGAAAGCCCGGAGCCCCGATGTCTGTGGTGCTGTAGATGCGCTGGGAATGGCCGGTGAGGAGCAGCAAGAGCTTGACTGGCTGGCACTTTCGGTGTGGGAGCAATCGTCCGACGTTCGTGATTCTTCGGGGTTTTACTTTCAGTGGGCGCCCAGGTTCAGCTGGTGGTAAACTTCTAAGCCCTGTTGGTCAGGGAAAGCCCGGAGCCCCGATGTCTGTGGTGCTGTAGATGCGCTGCCAATGGGCGGTGAGGAGCAGCAAGAGCTTGTGTTGCTGGCACTTTTGGTGTGGGAGCAATCGTCGGACGTTTGTGATTTTTGGGGATTTTTATTCACTGGGCGCCCAGGTTCAGCTGGTGGTAAACGTCTAAGCCCTGTTGGTCAGGGAAAGCCCGGAGCCCCGATGTCTGTGGTGCTGTAGATGCGCTGGGAACGGCCGGTGAGGAGCAGCAAGAGCTTGTGTTGCTGGCACTTTCGGTGTGGGAGCAATCGACCGATGTTCATGATTTTTCGGGGGTTCTTTTCAGTGGGAGCCCAGGTGCAGCTGGTGGTGAACGTCGAAGCCCTGTTGGTCAGGGAAAGCCCGGAGCCCCGATGTCTGTGGTGCTGTAGATGCGCTGGGAATGGGCGGTGAGGGGCAGCCAGAGCTTGACAGGCTGGCATTTAAGGTGTGGCAGGAATCGTCCGACATTTGTGATTTTTGGGTTTTCTTTTTCAGTGGGCGCCCAGGTGCAGCTGGTGGTAAACGTTGAAGCCCTGTTGGTCAGGGAATGCCAGGAGCCCAAATGTCTGTGGTGCTGTAGATGCGCTGCCAAAGTCTGGTGAGGAGCAGCAAGAGCTTGACTGGCTGGCACTTTCGGTGTGGGAGCAATCGTCCGACGTTTGTGATTTTTCGTTTATTTTTTTCAGTGGGCGCCCAGGTTCAGCTGGTGGTAAATGTCGAAGCCCTGTTGGTCAGGGAAAGCGCAGAACCCCGACGTCTGTGGTGCTGTAGATGCACTGCCAAAGTCCGGTGAGTAGCAGCAGGAGCTTGAGTTCCTGGCACTTTTGGTGTGGGAGCAATCGTCCGATGTTCGTGATTTTTTGGGGTTTTACTTTCAGTGGGCGCCCAGGTTCAGCTGGTGGTAAACGTCGAAGCCTTGTTGGTCAGGGAAAGCCCGGAGCCCCGATGTCTGTGTTACTGTAGATGCGCTGCCAATGGCCGGTGAGGAGCAGCAAGAGCTTGACTGGCTGGCACTTTCGGTGTGGGAGCAATCGTCCGATGTTCTTGATTCTTCGTTTATTTTTTTCAGGGGGCACCCAGGTGCAGCTGGTGGTAAACGTCGAAGCCTGGTTTGTCAGGGAAAGCCCGGAGCCCCGATGTCTGTGGTGCTGTAGATGCGCTGCCAATGGCCGGTGAGGAGTAGTAAGAGCTTGACTGACTGGCACTTTTGGTGTTGGAGCAATCGTTCGACGTTCGTGATTTTTCGGGGTTCTTTTCAGTGGGAGCCCAGGTGCAGCTGGTGGTAAATGTCGAAGCCCTGTTTGTCTGGGAAAGCCCAGAGCCCCGATGTCTGTGGTGCTGTAGATGCGCTGGGAATGGGAGTTGAGGAGCAGCAAGAGCTTGAGTTGCTGGCACTTTCGGTGTGGGAGCAATCGTCCGATGTTCGTGATTTTTTGGGGGTTCTTTTCAGTGGGCGCCCAGGAGCAGCCGGTGGTAAACGTCAAAGCCGTGTTCGTCAGGGAAAGTCCAGAGCCCTGATGTCTGTGGTGCTGTAGATGCGCTGGGAATGGCCGGTGAGGAGCAGCAAGAGCTTGACTGGCTGGCACTTTCGGTGTGGGAGCAATCGTCCGACGTTTGTGATTTTTCATTTATTTTTTTCAGTGGGCGCCCAGGTGCAGCGGGTGGTAAACGTCGAAGCCGTGTTCGTCAGGGAAAGCCCAGAGCCCTGATGTCTGTGGTGCTGTAGATGCGCTGGGAATGGGCGGTGAGGCGCAGCAAGAGCTTGACAGGCTGCCATTTAAGGTGTGGCAGGAATCGTCCGACATTTGTGATTTTTCGGGGTTTTTTTTCAGTGGGCGCCCAGGTGCAGCTGGTGGTAAATGTCGAAGCCCTGTTCGTCAGGGAAAGCCCAGAGCCCCGATGTCTGTGGTGCTGTAGATGCGCTGGGAATGGCCGGTGAGGAGCAGCAAGAGCTTGACTGGCTGGCACTTTCGGTGTGGGAGCAATCGTCCGACGTTTTTGATTTTTCAGGGTTTTTTTTCAGTGCGTAACCAGGTGCAGCTGGTGGTAAACGTCGAAGCCCTGTTGGTCAGGGAAATCCCGGAGCCCCGATGTCTGTGGTGCTGTAGATGCACTGCCAAAGTCCGGTGAGGAGCAGCAAGAGCTTGAGTTGCTGGCACTTTCGATGTGGGTGCAATCGTCTGACGTTCGTGATTTTTGGGGTTTTTTTTCAGTGGGCAACCAGGTGCAGCTGGTGGTAAACGTCGAAGCCCTGTTGGTCAGGGAAATCCCGGAGCCCCGATGTCTGTGGTGCTGTAGATGCGCTGCCAATAGCCGGTGAGGAGCAGCAAGAGGCTGACATGCTGGCACTTTCGATGTGGGTGCAATCGTCTGACGTTCGTGATTTTTGGGGTTTTTTTTTCACTGGGCGCCCAGGTGCAGCTGGTGGTAAATGTCGAAGCCCTGTTGGTCAGGGAAAGCCCGGAGCCCCGATGTCTGTGGTGCTGTAGATGCACTGGGAATGGCCGGTGAGGAGCAGCAAGAGCTTGACTGGCTGGCACTTTCAGTGTGGGAGCAATAGTCCGACGTTTGTGATTTTTGGGGGTTTTATTTCAGTGGGCGCCCAGGTTCAGCTGGTGGTAAACGTCGAAGCCCAGTTGGTCAGGGAAAGCCCGGAGCCCCGATGTCTGTGGTGCTGTAGATGCGCTGGGAATGGGAGGTGAGTAGCAGCAAGAGCTTGAGTTGCTGGCACTTTCAGTGTGGGAGCAATCGTCCGACGTTCGTGATTTTTCAGGGTTTTATTTCAGTGGGCGCCCAGGTGCAGCTGGTGGTAAACGTCGAAGCCCTGTTGGTCAGGGAAAGCTCGGAGCCCCGATGTCTGTGGTGCTGTAGATGCCCTGCCAATGGGCGGTGAGGAGCAGCAAGAGCTTGAGTTGCTGGCACTTTCAGTGTGGGAATAATCGTCCGATGTTCGTGATTTTTAGTTTATTTTTTTCAGTGGGCGCCCAGGTTCAGCTGGTGGTAAATGTCAAAGTCCTGTTGGTCAGGGAAAGCGCAGAAACCCAATGTCTGTGGTGCTGTAGATGCACTGCCAAAGTCTGGTGAGTAGCAGCAAGAGCTTGAGTTGCTGGCACTTTCGTTGTGGGAGCAATCGTCCGACGTTCGTGATTTTTCGGGGTTTTATTTCAGTGGGCGCCCAGGTGCATCTGGTGGTAAACGTCGAAGCCCTGTTGGTCAGGGAAAGCCCGGAGCCCTGATGTCTGTGGTGCTGTAGATGCACTGCCAAAGTCCGGTGAGTACCAGCAAGAGCTTGAGTTGCTGGCACTTTCGTTGTGGGAGCAATCGTCCGACGTTCGTGATTTTTCGGGGTTTTATTTCAGTGGGCGCCCAGGTGCAGCTGGTGGTAAACGTCGAAGCCCTGTTGGTCAGGGAAAGCCCGGAGCCCCGATGTCTGTGGTGCTGTAGATGCGCTGCCAAAGTCTGGTGAGTAGCAGCAAGAGCTTGAGTTGCTGGCACTTTCGTTGTGGGAGCAATCGTCTGACGTTCGTGATTTTTCGGAGATTTATTTCAGTGGGCTCCCAGGTGCAGCTGGTGGTAAACGTTGAAGCCCTGTTGGTCAGGGAAAGCTCGGAGCCCCGATGTCTGTGGTGCTGTAGATGCCCTGCCAATGGGCGGTGAGTAGCAGCAAGAGCTTGAGTTGCTGGCAGTTTCTGTGTGGGAGCAATCGTCCGATATTCATGATTTTTCGTTTATTTTTTTCAGTGGGCGCCCAGGTGCAGCTGGTGGTAAACGTCGAAGCCCTGTTGGTCAGGGAAAGCCCGGAGCCGCGATGTCTGTGGTGCTGTAGATGCACTGCCAAAGTCTGGTGAGTAGCAGCAAGAGCTTGAGTTGCTGGCACTTTCGTTGTGGGAGCAATCGTCCGACGTTCGTGATTTTTCGGGGTTCTTTTCAGTGGGAGCCCAGGTGCAGCTGGTGGTAAACGTCGAAGGCCTGTTGGTCAGGGAAAGCCCGGAGCTCCGATGTCTGTGGTGCTGTAGATGAGCTGCCAGTGGCCGGTGAGGAACTGCAAGAGCTTGACTGGCTGGCACTTTCGGTGTGGGATCAATTGTCCGACGTTTTTGATTTTTCAGGGTTTTTTTTCAGTGGCCAACTAGGTGCAGCTGGTGGTTAATGTCGAAGGCCTGTTGGTCAGGGAAAGCCCAGAGCCGTGATGTCTGTGGTGCTGTAGATGCGCTGCCAATGGCCGGTGAGGAGCAGCAAGAGCTTGAGTTGCTGGCACTTTCAGTGTGGGAGCAATCGTCTGACGTTTTTGATTTTTCAGGGTTTTTTTTCAGTGGGTAACCAGGTGCAGCTGGTGGTAAACGTCGAAGCCCTGTTGGTGAGGGAAAGCCCGGAGCCGCGATGTCTGTGGTGCTGTAGATGCGCTGGGAATGGCTGGTGAGGAGCAGCAAGAGCTTGACTGGCTGGGACTTTCGGTGTGGGAGCAATCGTCCGACGTTTGTGATTTTTCGGGGTTTTTTTTCAGTGGGCGCCCAGGTTCAGCTGGTAGTAAACGTCGAAGCCCTGTTGGTCAGGGAAAGCCAAGAGCCCCGATGTCTGTGGTGCTGTAGATGCGCTGGGAATGGGCGGTGAGGAGCAGCAAGAGCTTGTGTTGCTGGCACTTTCGGTGTGGTAGCAATCGTCCGATGTTCGTGATTTTTCGGGGTTTTACTTTCAGTGGGCGCCCAGGTTCAGCTGGTGGTAAACGTCGAAGCCCTGTTGGTCACGGAAAGCCCGGAGCCCCGATATCTGTGATGCTGTAGATGAGCTGCCAATGGCCGGTGAGGAGCAGCAAGAGCTTGACTGTCTGGCACTTTCGGTGTGGGAGCAATCGTCCGATGTTCGTGATTTTTAGTTTATTTTTTTCAGTGGGCGCCCAGGTTCAGCTGGTGGTAAACGTCGAAGCCCTGTTGGTCAGGGAAAGCCCGGAGCCCCGATGTCTGTGGTGCTGTAGATGCACTGCCAAAGTCTGGTGAGTAGCAGCAACAGCTTGAGTTGCTGGCACTTTCGTTGTGGGAGCAATCGTCTGACGTTCGTGATTTTTCGGAGTTTTATTTCAGTTTGCGCCCAGGTGCAGCTGATGGTAAACGTTGAAGCCCAGTTGGTCAGGGAAAGCTCGGAGCCCCGATGTCTGTGGTGCTGTAGATGCCCTGCCAATGGGCAGTGAGTAGCAGCAAGAGCTTGAGGTGCTGGCAGTTTCGGTGTGGGAGCAATCGTCCGATATTCATGATTTTTCGTTTATTTTTTTCAGTGGGCGCCCAGGTGCAGCTGGTGGTAAACGTCGAACGCTGTTCGTCAGGGAAAGCCTGGAGCCCCGATGTCTGTGGTGCTGTAGATGCACTGCCAAAGTCCGGTGAGTAGCATCAAGAGCTTGAGTTGCTGGCAGTTTCGTTGTGGGAGCAATCGTCCGACGTTCGTGATTTTTCGGGGTTTTATTTCAGTGGGCGCCCAGGTGCAGCTGGTGGTAAACGTCGAAGCCCTGTTTGTCAGGGAAAGCCCGGAGCCCCGATGTCTGTGGTGCTGTAGATGCGCTGGGAATGGGCGGTGAGGAGCAGCAAGAGCTTGTGTTGCTGGCACTTTCGGTGTGGGAGCAATCGTCCGATGTTCGTGATTTTTCAGGGTTTTACTTTCAGTGGGCGCCCAGGTTCAGCTGGTGGTAAACGTCGAAGCCCTGTTGGTCAGGGAAAGCCCGGAGCCCCGATGTCTATGGTGCTGTAGATGCGCTGCCAAGGTCCGGTGAGTAGCAGCAAGAGCTTGAGTTGCTGGCACTTTCGTTGTGGGAGCAATCGTCCGACGTTCGTGATTTTTCGGGGTTTTATTGCAGTGGGGGCCCAGGTTCAGCTGGTGGTAAATGTCGAAGCCCTGATGGTCAGGGAAAGCCCGGAGCCGCGATGTCTGTGGTGCTGTAGATGCGCTGCCAATGGCCGGTGAGGAGCAGCAAGAGCTTGACTGGCTGGCACTTTCAATGTGGGAACATTCGTCCGACGTTCGTGATTTTTCGGGTTTTTTTTCCAGTGGGCGCCCAGGTTCAGCTGGTGGTAAACGTCGAAGCCCTGTTCGTCAGGGAAAGCCCGGAGCCCCGATGTCTGTGGTGCTGTAGATGCGCTGCCAATAGCCGGTGAGGAGCAGCAAGAGCTTGAGTTGCCCACACTTTCAGTGTGGGAGCAATCGTCCGACGTTTTTGATTTTTCAGGGTTTTTTTTCAGTGGGTAACCAGGTGCAGCTGGTGGTAAATGTCGAAGCCCTCTTGGTCAGGGAAAGCCCGGAGCCCCGATGTCTGTGGTGCTGTAGATGCGCTGGGAATGGCCGGTGAGGAGCAGCAAGAGCTTGAGTTGCTGGCACTTTTGCTGTGGGAGCAATCGTCCGACGTTCGTGATTTTTCTTTAATTTTTTTCAGTGGGCGCCCAGGTTCAGCGGGTGGTAAACGTCGAAGCCCTGTTGGTCAGGGAAAGCCCGGAGCCCCGATGTCTGTGGTGCTGTAGATGCGCTGCCAATGGCCGGTGAGGAGCAGCAAGAGCTTGACTGTCTGGCACTTTCGGTGTGGGAGCAATCGTCCGACGTTCGTGATTTTTGGGGTTTTTTTCAGTGGGCGCCCAGGTGCAGCTGGTGGTAAACGTTGAAGCCCTGTTGGTCAGGGAAAGCTCGGAGCCCCGATGTCTGTGGTGCTGTAGATGCACTGGGAGTGTCCGGGGAGGATCAGCAAGAGCTTGACTGGCTGGCACTTCCGTTGTGGGAGCAATTGTCCGACGTTTGTGATTTTTCGGGGTTTTATTTCAGTGGGCGCCCAGGTGCAGCTGGTGGTAAACGTTGAAGCCCTGTTGGTCAGGGAAAGCTCGGAGCCCCGATGTCTGTGGTGCTGTAGATGCCCTGGCAATGGGCGGTGAGTAGCAGCAAGAGCTTGAGTTGCTGGCACTTTCGGTGTGGGAGCAATCGTCCGATGTTCATGATTTTTCGTTTATTTTTTTCAGTGGGCGCCCAGGTGCAGCTGGTGGTAAACGTCGAAGCCCTGTTCGTCAGGGAAAGCCCGGAGCCCCGATGTCTGTGGTGCTGTAGATGCGCTGGGAATGGGCGGTGAGGAGCAGCAAGAGCTTGTGTTGCTGGCACTTTCGGTGTGGGAGCAATCGTCCGATGTTCGTGATTTTTCGGGGTTTTACTTTCAGTGGGCGCCCAGGTTCAGCTGGTGGTAAACGTCGAAGCCCTGTTGGTCAGGGAAAGCCCGGAGCCCCGATGTCTGTGGTGCTGTAGATGCGCTGCCAATGGCCGGTGAGGAGCAGCAAGAGCTTGACTGGCTGGCACTTTCGGTGTGGGAGCAATCGTCCGACGTTCGTGATTTTTCGGGGTTTTACTTTCAGTGGGCGCCCAGGTTCAGCTGGTGGTAAACGTCGAAGCCCTGTTGGTCAGGGAAAGCCCGGAGCCCCGATGTCTGTGGTGCTGTAGATGCGCTGCCAAGGTCCGGTGAGTAGCAGCAAGAGCTTGAGTTGCTGGCACTTTCGTTGTGGGAGCAATCGTCCGACGTTCGTGATTTTTCGGGGTTTTATTTCAGTGGGGGCCCAGGTTCAGCTGGTGGTAAATGTCGAAGCCCTGATGGTCAGGGAAAGCCCGGAGCCGCGATGTCTGTGGTGCTGTAGATGCGCTGCCAATGGCCGGTGAGGAGCAGCAAGAGCTTGACTGGCTGGCACTTTCAATGTGGGAACATTCGTCCGACGTTCCTGATTTTTCGGGTTTTTTTTCCAGTGGGCGCCCAGGTTCAGCTGGTGGTAAACGTCGAAGCCCTGTTGGTCAGGGAAAGCCCGGAGCCCCGATGTCTGTGGTGCTGTAGATGCGCTGGGAATGGCCGGTGAGGAGCAGCAAGAGCTTGTGTTGCTGGCACTTTCGGTGTGGGAGCAATCGTCCGACGTTCGTGATTTTTCGGGGTTCTTTTCAGTGGGAGCCCAGGTGCAGCGAGTGGTAAACGTCGAAGCCCTGTTCGTCAGGGAAAGCCCGGAGCTCCGATGTCTGTGGTGCTGTAGATGCGCTGCCAATGGCCGGTGAGGAGCAGCAAGACCTTGACAGGCTGGCACTTTCGGTGTGGGAGCAATCGTCCGACGTTTGTGATTTTTCGGGGTTTTATTTCAGTGGGCTCCCAGGTGCAGCTGGTGGTAAATGTCAAAGCCCTGTTGGTCAGGGAAAGCCCGGAGCCGCGATGTCTGTGGTGCTGTAGATGCGCTGGGAATGGCCGGTGAGGAGCAGCAAGAGCTTGACTGGCTGGCACTTTCGGTGTGGGAGCAATCGTCCGACGTTTGTGATTTTTCGTTTATTTTTTTCAGTGGGCGCCCAGGTGCAGCGGGTGGTAAACGTCGAAGCCCTGTTGGTCAGGGAAAGCCCGGAGCCGCGATGTCTGTGGTGCTATAGATGAGCTGGGAATGGCCGGTGAGTAGCAGCAAGAGCTTGACAGGCTGGCATTTAAGGTGTGGCAGGAATCGTCCGACATTTGTGATTTTTCAGGGTTTTTTTTCAGTGGGTAACCAGGTGCAGCTGGTGGTAAATGTCCAAGCGGCGTTCGTCAGGGAAAGCCCAGAGCCGCGATGTCTGTGGTGCTGTAGATGAGCTGGGAATGGCCGGTGAGTAGCAGCAAGAGCTTGACAGGCTGGCATTTAAGGTGTGGCAGGAATCGTCCGACGTTTTTGATTTTTCAGGGTTTTTTTTCAGTGGGTAACCAGGTGCAGCTGGTGGTAAATGTCGAAGCCCTGTTGGTCAGGGAAAGCCCAGAGACCCGATGTCTGTGGTGCTGTAGATGCGCTGGGAATGGCCGGTGAGGAGCAGCAAGAGCTTGACTGGCTGGCACTTTCGGTGTGGGAGCAATCGTGCAATGTTCGTGATTTTTCGGGGTTTTTTTTCAGTGGGCGCCCAGGTGCAGCTGGTGGTAAACGTCGAAGCCCTGTTGGTCAGGGAAAGCCCGGAGCCCCGATGTCTGTGGTGCTGTAGATGCGCTGGGAATGGCCGGTGAGGAACAGCAAGAGCTTGAGTTGCTGGCACTTTCGGTGTGGGAGCAATCGTCCGACGTTCGTGATTTTTCGGGGTTTTATTTCAGTGGGCGCCCAGGTTCAGCTGGTGGTAAACGTCGAAGCCCTGTTGGTCAGGGAAAGCCCGGAGCCCCGATGTCTGTGGTGCTGTAGATGCACTGCCAAAGTCCGGTGAGGAGCAGCAAGAGCTTGACTGGCTGGCACTTTCGGTGTTGGATCAATTGTCCGACGTTTTTGATTTTTCAGGGTTTTTTTTCAGTGGCGAACTAGGTGCAGCTGGTGGTAAATGTCGAAGGCCTGTTGGTCAGGGAAAGCCCAGAGCCGCGATGTCTGTGGTGCTGTAGATGCGCTGCCAATGGCCGGTGAGGAGCAGCAAGAGCTTGACTGGCTGGCACTTTCGGTGTGGGAGCAATCGTCCGATGTTCATGATTTTTCGTTTATTTTTTTCAGTGGGCGCCCAGGTGCAGCTGATGGTAAATGTCGAAGCCCTCTTGGTCAGGGAAAGCGTAGAACCCCGATGTCTGTGGTGCTGTAGATGCACTCCCAAAGTCCGGTGAGTAGCAGCAAGAGCTTGAGTTGCTGGCACTTTCGGTGTGGGAGCAATCGTCCGACGTTCGTGATTTTTCGGGGTTTTATTTCAGTGGGCGCCCAGGTGCAGCTGGTGGTAAACGTCGAAGCCCAGTTGATCAGGGAAAGTCCGGAGCACCGATGTCTGTGGTGCTGTAGATGCACTGCCAAAGTCCGGTGAGTAGCAGCAAGAGCTTGAGTTGCTGGCACTTTTGGTGTGGGAGCAATCGTCCGACGTTCGTGATTTTTCGGGGTTTTATTTCAGTGGGCGCCCAGGTGCAGCTGGTGGTAAATGTCGAAGGCCTGTTGGTCAGGGAAAGCCCGGAGCCCCGATGTCTGTGGTGCTGTAGATGCGCTGCCAATGGCCGGTGAGGAGCAGCAAGAGCTTGACTGGCTGGCACTTTGGGTGTGGGAGCAATCGTCGGACGTTCGTGATTTTTCGGGGTTTTATTTCAGTGGGCGCCCAGGTGCAGCTGGTGGTAATCGTCGAAGCCCAGTTGGTCAGGGAAAGCCCGGAGCCCCGATGTCTGTGGTGCTGTAGATGCGCTGGGAATGGCCGGTGTTCAGCAGCTAGAGCTTGACTGTCTGGCACTTTTGGTGTGGGAGCAATCGTCCGACGTTCGTGATTTTTCGGGGTTCTTTTCAGTGGGAGCCCAGGTGCAGCTGGTGGTAAACGTCGAAGGCCTGTTGGTCAGGGAAAGCCCAGAGCCCCGATGTCTGTGGTGCTGTAGATGCGCTGGGAATGGCCGGTGAGGAGCAGCAAGAGCTTGACTGGCTGGCACTTTCGGTGTGGGAGCAATCGTGCAATGTTCGTGATTTTTCGGGGTTTTTTTTCAGTGGGCGCCCAGGTGCAGCTGGTGGTAAACGTCGAAGCCCTGTTGGTCAGGGAAAGCCCGGAGCCCCGATGTCTGTGGTGCTGTAGATGCGCTGGGAATGGCCGGTGAGGAACAGCAAGAGCTTGAGTTGCTGGCACTTTCGGTGTGGGAGCAATCGTCCGACGTTCGTGATTTTTCGGGGTTTTATTTCAGTGGGCGCCCAGGTTCAGCTGGTGGTAAACGTCGAAGCCCTGTTGGTCAGGGAAAGCCCGGAGCCCCGATGTCTGTGGTGCTGTAGATGCACTGCCAAAGTCCGGTGAGGAGCAGCAAGAGCTTGACTGGCTGGCACTTTCGGTGTTGGATCAATTGTCCGACGTTTTTGATTTTTCAGGGTTTTTTTTCAGTGGCCAACTAGGTGCAGCTGGTGGTAAATGTCGAAGGCCTGTTGGTCAGGGAAAGCCCAGAGCCGCGATGTCTGTGGTGCTGTAGATGCGCTGCCAATGGCCGGTGAGGAGCAGCAAGAGCTTGACTGGCTGGCACTTTCGGTGTGGGAGCAATCGTCCGATGTTCATGATTTTTCGTTTATTTTTTTCAGTGGGCGCCCAGGTGCAGCTGATGGTAAATGTCGAAGCCCTCTTGGTCAGGGAAAGCGTAGAACCCCGATGTCTGTGGTGCTGTAGATGCACTCCCAAAGTCCGGTGAGTAGCAGCAAGAGCTTGAGTTGCTGGCACTTTCGGTGTGGGAGCAATCGTCCGACGTTCGTGATTTTTCGGGGTTTTATTTCAGTGGGCGCCCAGGTGCAGCTGGTGGTAAACGTCGAAGCCCAGTTGATCAGGGAAAGTCCGGAGCACCGATGTCTGTGGTGCTGTAGATGCACTGCCAAAGTCCGGTGAGTAGCAGCAAGGGCTTGAGTTGCTGGCACTTTTGGTGTGGGAGCAATCGTCCGACGTTCGTGATTTTTCGGGGTTTTATTTCAGTGGGCGCCCAGGTGCAGCTGGTGGTAAATGTCGAAGGCCTGTTGGTCAGGGAAAGCCCGGAGCCCCGATGTCTGTGGTGCTGTAGATGCGCTGCCAATGGCCGGTGAGGAGCAGCAAGAGCTTGACTGGCTGGCACTTTGGGTGTGGGAGCAATCGTCGGACGTTCGTGATTTTTCGGGGTTTTATTTCAGTGGGCGCCCAGGTGCAGCTGGTGGTAATCGTCGAAGCCCAGTTGGTCAGGGAAAGCCCGGAGCCCCGATGTCTGTGGTGCTGTAGATGCGCTGGGAATGGCCGGTGTTCAGCAGCTAGAGCTTGACTGTCTGGCACTTTTGGTGTGGGAGCAATCGTCCGACGTTCGTGATTTTTCGGGGTTCTTTTCAGTGGGAGCCCAGGTGCAGCTGGTGGTAAACGTCGAAGGCCTGTTGGTCAGGGAAAGCCCAGAGCCCCGATGTCTGTGGTGCTGTAGATGCGCTGGGAATGGCCGGTGAGGAGCAGCAAGAGCTTGAGTTGCTGGCACTTTCGGTGTGGGAGGAATCGTCCGACGTTCGTGATTTTTCGGGGTTTTATTTCACTGGGCTCCCAGGTTCAGCTGGTGGTAAACGTCGAAGCCCTGTTGGTCAGGGAAAGCCCGGAGCCCCGATGTCTGTGGTGCTGTAGATGCGCTGGGAATGGCCGGTGAGGAGCAGCAAGAGGTTGACTGGCTGGCACTTTTGGTGTGGGAGCAATCGTCCGACGTTCGTGATTTTTCGGGGTTCTTTTCAGTGGGAGCCCAGGTTCAGCGAGTGGTAAACGTCGAAGGCCTGTTGGTCAGGGAAAGCCCGGAGCCCCGATGTCTGTGGTGCTGTAGATGCGCTGGGAATGGCCGGTGAGGAGCAGCAAGAGCTTGACTGGCTGGCACTTTCGGTGTGGGAGCAAACGTGCGATGTTCGTGATTTTTCGTTTATTTTTTTCAGTGGGCGCCCAGGTTCAGCTGGTGGTAAACGTTGAAGCCCTGTTGTTCAGGGAAAGCGCAGAACCCCGATGTCTGTGGTGCTGTAGATGCACTGCCAAAGTCCCGTGAGTAGCAGCAAGAGCTTGAGTTGCTGGCACTTTCGGTGAGGGAGGAATCGTCCGACGTTCGTGATTTTTCGGGGTTTTATTTCAGTGGGCGCCCAGGTTCAGCTGGTGGTAAACTTCTAAGCCCTGTTGGTCAGGGAAAGCCCGGAGCCCCGATGTCTGTGGTGCTGTAGATGCGCTGGGAATGGCCGGTGTTCAGCAGCTAGAGCTTGACTGTCTGGCACTTTTGGTGTGGGAGCAATCGTCCGACGTTCATGATTTTTCGGGGTTCTTTTCAGTGGGAGCCGAGGTGCAGCTGGTGGTAAATGTCGAAGCCCTGATGGTCAGGGAAAGCCCGGAGCCCCGATGTCTGTGGTGCTGTAGATGCGCTGGGAATGGCCGGTGTTCAGCAGCTAGAGCTTGACTGGCTGGCACTTTCGTTGTGGGAGCAATCGTCCGACGTTCGTGATTTTTCAGGGTTTTACTTTCAGTGGGCGCACAGGTGCAGCTGGTGGTAAACGTCGAAGCCCTGTTGGTCAGGGAAAGCCCACAGCCCCGATGTCTGTGGTGCTGTAGATGCGCTGGGAATGGGCGGTGAGGAGCAGCAAGAGCTTGAGTTGCTGGCACTTTCAGTGTAGGAGCAATCGTCGGACGTTTGTGATTTTTGGGGATTTTTATTCACTGGGCGCCCAGGTTCAGCTGGTGGTAAACGTCGAAGCCCTGTTGGTCAGGGAAAGCCCGGAGCCCCGATGTCTGTGGTGCTGTAGATGCGCTGGGAATGGGCGGTGAGGAGCAGCAAGAGCTTGACTGGCTGGCACTTTTGGTGTGGGAGCAATCGTCCGACGTTCGTGATTCTTCGGGGTTTTACTTTCAGTGGGCGCCCATGTTCAGCTGGTGGTAAACGTCGAAGCCCTGTTGGTCAGGGAAAGCCCGGAGCCCCGATGTCTGTGGTGCTGTAGATGCGCTGCCAATAGCCGGTGAGGAGCAGCAAGAGCTTGAGTTGCCCACACTTTCAGTGTGGGAGCAATCGTCCGACGTTTTTGATTTTTCAGGGTTTTTTTTCAGTGGGTAACCAGGTGCAGCTGGTGGTAAATGTCGAAGCCCTGTTGGTCAGGGAAAGCCCGGAGCCCCGATGTCTGTGGTGCTGTAGATGCGCTGGGAATGGCCGGTGAGGAGCAGCAAGAGCTTCATTGGCTGGCACTTTTGCTGTGGGAGCAATCGTCCGACGTTCGTGATTTTTCTTTAATTTTTTTCAGTGGGCGCCCAGGTTCAGCGGGTGGTAAACGTCGAAGCCCTGTTGGTCAGGGAAAGCTCGGAGCCCCGATGTCTGTGGTGCTGTAGATGCCCTGCCAATGGGCGGTGAGTAGCAGCAAGAGCTTGAGTTGCTGGCACTTTCGGTGTGGGAGCAATCGTCCGATGTTCATGATTTTTCGTTTATTTTTTTCAGTGGGCGCCCAGGTGCAGCTGGTGGTAAACGTCGAAGCCCTGTTCGTCAGGGAAAGCCCGGAGCCCCGATGTCTGTGGTGCTGTAGATGCGCTGGGAATGGGCGGTGAGGAGCAGCAAGAGCTTGTGTTGCTGGCACTTTCGGTGTGGGAGCAATCGTCCGATGTTCGTGATTTTTCGGGGTTTTACTTTCAGTGGGCGCCCAGGTTCAGCTGGTGGTAAACGTCGAAGCCCTGTTGGTCAGGGAAAGCCCGGAGCCCCGATGTCTGTGGTGCTGTAGATGCGCTGGGAATGGCCGGTGAGGAGCAGCAAGAGCTTGACTGGCTGGCACTTTCGGTGTGGGAGCAATCGTCCGACGTTCGTGATTTTTCGGGGTTTTACTTTCAGTGGGCGCCCAGGTTCAGCTGGTGGTAAACGTCGAAGCCCTGTTGGTCAGGGAAAGCCCGGAGCCCCGATGTCTGTGGTGCTGTAGATGCGCTGCCAAGGTCCGGTGAGTAGCAGCAAGAGCTTGAGTTGCTGGCACTTTCGTTGTGGGAGGAATCGTCCGACGTTCGTGATTTTTCGGGGTTTTATTTCAGTGGGGGCCCAGGTTCAGCTGGTGGTAAATGTCGAAGCCCTGATGGTCAGGGAAAGCCCGGAGCCGCGATGTCTGTGGTGCTGTAGATGCGCTGCCAATGGCCGGTGAGGAGCAGCAAGAGCTTGACTGGCTGGCACTTTCAATGTGGGAACATTCGTCCGACGTTCCTGATTTTTCGGGTTTTTTTTCCAGTGGGCGCGCAGGTTCAGCTGGTGGTAAACGTCGAAGCCCTGTTGGTCAGGGAAAGCCCGGAGCCCCGATGTCTGTGGTGCTGTAGATGCGCTGGGAATGGCCGGTGAGGAGCAGCAAGAGCTTGTGTTGCTGGCACTTTCGGTGTGGGAGCAATCGTCCGACGTTCGTGATTTTTCGGGGTTCTTTTCAGTGGGAGCCCAGGTGCAGCGAGTGGTAAACGTCGAAGCCCTGTTCGTCAGGGAAAGCCCGGAGCTCCGATGTCTGTGGTGCTGTAGATGCGCTGCCAATGGCCGGTGAGGAGCAGCAAGACCTTGACAGGCTGGCACTTTCGCTGTGGGAGCAATCGTCCGACGTTCGTGATTTTTCGGGGTTTTATTTCAGTGGGCTCCCAGGTGCAGCTGCTGGTAAATGTCGAAGCCCTGTTGGTCAGGGAAAGCCCGGAGCCGCGATGTCTGTGGTGCTGTAGATGCGCTGCCAATGGCCGGTGAGGAGCAGCAAGAGCTTGACTGGCTGGCACTTTCGGTGTGGGAGCAATCGTCCGACGTTTGTGATTTTTCGTTTATTTTTTTCAGTGGGCGCCCAGGTGCAGCGGGTGGTAAACGTCGAAGCCCTGTTGGTCAGGGAAAGCCCGGAGCCGCGATGTCTGTGGTGCTATAGATGAGCTGGGAATGGCCGGTGAGTAGCAGCAAGAGCTTGACAGGCTGGCATTTAAGGTGTGGCAGGAATCGTCCGACATTTGTGATTTTTCAGGGTTTTTTTTCAGTGGGTAACCAGGTGCAGCTGGTGGTAAATGTCCAAGCCCCGTTCGTCAGGGAAAGCCCAGAGCCGCGATGTCTGTGGTGCTGTAGATGCGCTGGGAATGGGCGGTGAGGAGCAGCAAGAGCTTGAGTTGCTGGCACTTTTGGTGTGGGAGCAATCGTCCGACGTTTTTGATATTTCAGGGTTTTTTTTCAGTGGGTAACCAGGTGCAGCTGGTGGTAAATGTCGAAGCCCTGTTGGTCAGGGAAAGCACAGAGACCCGATGTCTGTGGTGCTGTAGATGCGCTGGGAATGGCCGGTGAGGAGCAGCAAGAGCTTGACTGGCTGGCACTTTCGGTGTGGGAGCAATCGTGCGATGTTCGTGATTTTTCGGGGTTTTTTTTCAGTGGGCGCCCAGGTGCAGCTGGTGGTAAACGTCGAAGCCCTGTTGGTCAGGGAAAGCCCGGAGCCCCGATGTCTGTGGTGCTGTAGATGCGCTGGGAATGGCCGGTGAGGAACAGCAAGAGCTTGAGTTGCTGGCACTTTCAGTGTGGGAGCAATCGTCCGACGTTCGTGATTTTTCGGGGTTTTATTTCAGTGGGCGCCCAGGTGCAGCTGGTGGTAAATGTCGAAGCCCTGTTGGTCAGGGAAATCCCGGAGCCCCGATGTCTGTGGTGCTGTAGATGCGCTGCCAATGGGCGGTGAGGAGCAGCAAGAGCTTGACTGGCTGGCACTTTTGGTGTGGGAGCAATCGTCCGATGTTCGTGATTTTTAGTTTATTTTTTTCAGTGGGCGCCCAGGTTCAGCTGGTGGTAAACGTCGAAGCCCTGTTGGTCAGGGAAAGCCCGGAGCCCCGATGTCTGTGGTGCTGTAGATGCACTGCCAAAGTCCGGTGAGGAGCAGCAAGAGCTTGACTGGCTGGCACTTTCGGTGTTGGATCAATTGTCCGACGTTTTTGATTTTTCAGGGTTTTTTTTCAGTGGCCAACTAGGTGCAGCTGGTGGTAAATGTCGAAGGCCTGTTGGTCAGGGAAAGCCCAGAGCCGCGATGTCTGTGGTGCTGTAGATGCGCTTCCAATGGCCGGTGAGGAGCAGCAAGAGCTTGACTGGCTGGCACTTTCGGTGTGGGAGCAATCGTCCGATGTTCATGATTTTTCGTTTATTTTTTTCAGTGGGCGCCCAGGTGCAGCTGATGGTAAATGTCGAAGCCCTCTTGGTCAGGGAAAGCGTAGAACCCCGATGTCTGTGGTGCTGTAGATGCACTCCCAAAGTCCGGTGAGTAGCAGCAAGAGCTTGAGTTGCTGGCACTTTCGGTGTGGGAGCAATCGTCCGACGTTCGTGATTTTTCGGGGTTTTATTTCAGTGGGCGCCCAGGTGCAGCTGGTGGTAAACGTCGAAGCCCAGTTGATCAGGGAAAGTCCGGAGCACCGATGTCTGTGGTGCTGTAGATGCACTGCCAAAGTCCGGTGAGTAGCAGCAAGAGCTTGAGTTGCTGGCACTTTTGGTGTGGGAGCAATCGTCCGACGTTCGTGATTTTTCGGGGTTTTATTTCAGTGGGCGCCCAGGTGCAGCTGGTGGTAAATGTCGAAGGCCTGTTGGTCAGGGAAAGCCCGGAGCCCCGATGTCTGTGGTGCTGTAGATGCGCTGCCAATGGCCGGTGAGGAGCAGCAAGAGCTTGACTGGCTGGCACTTTGGGTGTGGGAGCAATCGTCGGACGTTCGTGATTTTTCGGGGTTTTATTTCAGTGGGCGCCCAGGTGCAGCGGGTGGTAAACGTTGAAGCCCTGTTGGTCAGGGAAAGCGCAGAACCCCGATGTCTGTGGTGCTGTAGATGCACTGCCAAAGTCCGGTGAGTAGCAGCAAGAGCTTGAGTTGCTGGCACTTTCGGTGTGGGAGGAATCGTCCGACGTTCGTGATTTTTCGGGGTTTTTTTTCCGTGGGCGCCCAGGTGCAGCGGGTGGTAAACGTCGAAGCCCTGTTGGTCAGAGAAAGCCCGGAGCCCCGATGTCTGTGGTGCTGTAGATGCGCTGGGAATGGCCGGTGAGTAGCAGCAAGAGCTTGAGTTGCTGGCACTTTCGGTGTGGGAGCAATCGTCCGACGTTTGTGATTTTTCAGGGTTTTTTTTCAGTGTGTAACCAGGTGCAGCTGGTGGTAAATGTCGAAGCCCTGTTGGTCAGGGAAAGCCCGGAGCCGCGATGTCTGTGGTGCTGTAGATGCGCTGGGAATGGCCGGTGAGGAGCAGCAAGAGCTTGATTTGCTGGCACTTTCGGTGTGGGAGCAATCGTGCGATGTTCGTGATTTTTCGTTTATTTTTTTCAGTGGGCGCCCAGGTGCAGCTGGTGGTAAACGTTGAAGCCCTGTTGTTCAGGGAAAGCCCGGAGCCCCGATGTCTGTGGTGCTGTAGATGCACTGCCAAAGTCCGGTGAGTACCAGCAAGAGCTTGAGTTGCTGGCACTTTCGGTGTGGGAGGAATCGTCCGACGTTCGTGATTTTTCGGGGTTTTACTTTCAGTGGGCGCCCAGGTGCAGCTGATGGTAAATGTCGAAGCCCTGTTCATCAGGGAAAGCCCGGAGCCCCGATGTCTGTGGTGCTGTAGATGTGCTGCCAATGGCCGGGGACGAGCAGCAAGAGCTTGATAGGCTGGCACTTTCGGTGTGGCAGGAATCGTCGGACGTTTTTGATTTTTCGGGATTTTTTTTTAGTGGGAGCCCAGGTTTAGCTAGTGGTAAACGTCGAAGCCCTGTTGGTCAGGGAAAGCCCGGAGCCGGGATGTCTGTGGTGCTGTACATGCGCTGCCAATGGGAGGTGAGGAGCAGCAAGAGCTTGACTGTCTGGCACTTTTGGTGTGGGAGCAATCGTCCGACGTTTTTGATTTTTCAGGGTTTTTTTTCAGTGGGCAACCAGGTGCAGCTGGTGGTAAATGTCAAAGGCCTGTTGGTCAGGGAAAGCCCGGAGCCGCGATGTCTGTGGTGCTCTAGATGCGCTGGGAATGGGCGGTCAGGAGCAGGAAGAGCTTGTGTTGCTGGCACTTTCGGTGTGGGAGCAATCGTCCGATGTTCATGATTTTTCGTTTATTTTTTTCAGTGGGTGCGAGGTGCAGCGGGTGGTATAACGTCAAAGCCCTGTTGGTCAGGGAAAGCCCGGAGCCCCGATGTCTGTGGTGCTGTAGATGCGCCGCCAATGGCCGGTGAGGAGCACAAAGAGCTTGACTTGCTGGCACTTTCGGTGTGGGAGCAATCGTCTGATGTTTGTGATTTTGGGGGTTTTTTTTTTCAGTGGGTGCCCAGGTGCAACTGGTGGTAAACGTCGAAGCCCTGTTGGTCAGGGAAAGCCCGGATCCCCGATGTCTGTGGTGCTGTAGATGCGCTGGGAATGGCCGGTGAGGGGTAGCAAGAGCTTGACTGTCTGGCACTTTTGGTGTGGGAGCAATCGTCCGACGTTCGTGATTTTTCGGGGTTTTATTTCAGTGGGAGCCCAGGTGCAGCTGGTGGTAAACGTCGAAGCCCTGTTCGTCAGGGAAAGCCCGGAGCCCCGATGTCTGTGGTGCTGTAGATGCGCTGGGAATGGCCGGTGAGGGGTAGCAAGAGCTTGAGTGGCTGGCACTTTTGGTGTGAGAGCAATCGTCCGACGTTCATGATATTTGGGGATTTTTTTTCCAGTGGGCGCCTAGGTTCAGCTGGTAATAAACTTCTAAGCCCTGTTGGTCAGGGAACGCCCGGAGCCCCGATGTCTGTGGTGCTGTAGATGCGCTGGGAATGGAAGGTGAGGAGCACCTACAGCTTGACTGGCTGGCAATTTCGGTGTGGGAGCAATCGTCCGACGTTCGTGATTTTTCGGGGTTCTTTTCAGTGGGCGCCCAGGTTCAGCTGGTGGTAAATGTCGAAGGCCTGTTGGTCAGGGAAAGCCCGGAGCCCCGATGTCTGTGGTGCTGTAGATGCGCTGCCCATAGCCGGTGAGGAGCAGCAAGAGCTTGACTGTCTGGCACTTTGGGTGCGCGAGCAATCGTCGGACGTTTGTGATTTTTGGGGATTTTTATTCACTGGGCGCCCAGGTTCAGCTGGTGGTAAACGTCGAAGCCCTGTTGGTCAGGGAAAGCCCAGAGCCGCGATGTCTGTGGTGCTGTAGATGCGCTGCCAGTGGCCGGTGAGGAGCAGCAAGAGCTTGAGCTTCTGGCATTTTCGGTGTGGGAGCAATCGTCCGACGTTCGTGATTTTTCGGGGTTCTTTTTAGTGGGCGCCCTGGTGCAGCTAGTTGTAAACGTCGAAGCCCTGTTGGTCAGGGAAAGCCCAGAGCCCCGATGTCTGTGGTGCTGTAGATGCGCTGCCAATGGCCGGTGAGGAGCACAAAGAGGTTGAGTTGCTGGCACTTTCGGTGTGGGAGGAATCGTCCGACGTTTGTTATTTTTCGGGGTTTTATTTCAGTGGGCGCCCAGGTGCAGCTGGTGGTAAACGTCGAAGCCCTGTTGGTCAGGGAAAGCCCGGAGCCCCGGTATCTGTGGTGCTGTAGATGCGCTGGGAATGGCCGGTGAGGAGCAGCAAGAGCTTGACTGGCTGGCACTTTTGGTGTGGGAGCAATCGTCCGACGTTCGTGATTTTTCATTTATTTTTTTCAGTGGGCGCCCAGGTTCAGCTGGTGGTAAACGTCGAAGCCCTGTTGGTCAGGGAAAGCGGAGAACGCCGATGTCTGTGGTGCTGTAGATGCGCTGCCAATGGCCGGTGAGGAGCAGCAAGAGCTTGACTGGCTGGCACTTTTGGTGTGGGAGCAATCGTCCGACGTTTGTGATTATTCGGGGTTTTTTTTCAGTGGGAGCCCAGGTGCAGCTGGTGGTAACAGTCAAAGCCCTGTTGGTCAGGGAAAGTCCAGAGCCCTGATGTCTGTGGTGCTGTAGATGCGCTGGGAATGGGCGGTGAGGAGCAGCAAGAGCTTGACAGGCTGGCATTTAAGGTGTGGCAGGAATCGTCCAACATTTGTGATTTTTCGGGGTTTTTTTTCAGTGGGCGCCCATGTGCAGCTGGTGGTAAACGTCGAACCCCTGTTTGTCAGCGAAAGCCCGGAGCCCCGATGTCTGTGGTGCTGTAGATGGGCTGCCAATGGCCGGGGATGAGCAGCAAGAGCTTGACTGGCTGGCACTTTTGGTGTGGGAGCAATCGTCGGACGTTTGTGATTTTTGGGGATTTTTATTCACTGGGCGCCCAGGTTCAGCTGGTGGTAAACTTCTAAGCCCTGTTGGTCAGGGAAAGCCCGGAGCCCCGATGTCTGTGGTGCTGTAGATGCACTGCCAATGGCCGGTGAGGAGCAGCAAGAGCTTGACTGGCTGGCACTTTTCGTGTGGGAGCAATCGTCCGACGTTTGTGATTTTTCGGGGTTCTTTTCAGTGGGAGCCCAGGTGCAGCTGGTGGTAAATGTCGAAGCCCTGTTTGTCTGGGAAAGCCCAGAGCCCCGATGTCTGTGGTGCTGTAGATGCGCTGGGAATGGGAGGTGAGGAGCAGCAAGAGCTTGAGTTGCTGGCACTTTCGGTGTGGCAGGAATCGTCCGACATTTGTGATTTTTCGGGGTTTTTTTTCAGTGGGCGCCCAGGTGCAGCGGGTGGTAAACGTCGAAGCCCTGTTGGTCAGGGAAAGCCCGGAGCCCCGATGTCTGTGGTGCTGTTAATGCGCTGCCAATGGCCGGTGAGGAGCAGCAAGAGCTTGAGTTGCTGGCACTTTCACTGTGGGAGCAATCGTCCGATGTTCGTGATTTTTCGGGGTTTTACTTTCAATGGGCGCCCAGGTTGAGCTGGTGGTAAACGTCGAAGCCCTGTTGGTCAGGGAAAGCCCGGAGCCCCGATGTCTGTGGTGCTGTAGATGCGCTGCCAATGGCCGGTGAGGAGCAGCAAGAGCTTGACTGTCTGGCACTTTGGGTGTGGGAGCAATCGTCGGACGTTTGTGACTTTTGGGGATTTTTATTCACTGGGCGCCCAGGTTCAGCTGGTGGTAAACGTCGAAGCCCTGTTGGTCAGGGAAAGCCCGGAGCCCCGATGTCTGTGGTGCTGTAGATGCACTGGGAATGGCCGGTGAGGAGCAGCAAGAGCTTGACTGGCTGGCACTTTCGGTGTGGGAGCAATCGTCCGATGTTCGTGATTTTTCGTTTAGTTTTTTCAGTGGGCGCCCAGGTGCAGCGGGTGGTAAACGTCGAAGCCCTGTTGGTCAGGGAAAGCCCGGAGCCCCGATGTCTGTGGTGCTGTAGATACGCCGCCAATGACCGGTGAGGAGCACAAAGAGCTTGACTGGCTGGCACTTTCGGTGTGGGAGCAATCGTCTGATGTTTGTGATTTTGGGGGTTTTTTTTTTTTAGTGGGTGCCCAGGTGCAACTGGTGGTAAACGTCGAAGCCCTGTTGGTCAGGGAAAGCCCGGAGCCCCGATGTCTGTGGTGCTGTAGATGCGCTGGGAATGGCCGGTGAGGGGTAGCAAGAGCTTGAGTTGCTGGCACTTTTGGTGTGGGAGCAATCGTCCGACGTTCGTGATTTTTCGGGGTTTTATTTCAGTGGGAGCCCAGGTGCAGCTGGTGGTAAACGTCGAAGCCCTGTTCGTCAGGGAAAGCCCGGAGCCCCGATGTCAGTGGTGCTGTAGATGCGCTGGGAATGGAAGGTGATGAGCACCTACAGCTTGACTGGCTGGCACTTTCGGTGTGGGAGCAATCGTCCGACGTTCGTGATTTTTCGGGGTTTTACTTTCAGTGGGCGCACAGGTGCAGCTGGTGGTAAACATCGAAGCCCTGTTGGTCACGGAAAGCCCGGATCCCCGATGTCTGTGGTGCTGTAGATGCGCTGGGAATGGGCGGTGAGGAGCAGCAAGAGCTTGAGTTGCTGGCACTTTCAGTGTGGGAGCAATCGTCGGACGTTTGTGATTTTTGGGGATTTTTATTCACTGGGCACCCAGGTTCAGCTGGTGGTAAACGTCGAAGCCCTGTTGGTCAGGGAAAGCCCGGAGCCCCGATGTCTGTGGTGCTGTAGATGCGCTGGGAATGTGCGGTGAGGAGCAGCAAGAGCTTGACAGGCTGGCATTTAAGGTGTGGCAGGAATCGTCCGACATTTGTGATTTTTGGGGTTTTTTTTTCAGGGGGCGCCCAGGTTCAGCTCGTGTTAAAAGTCGAAGCCCTGTTGGTCAGGGAAAGCCCGGAGCCCCGATGTCTGTGGTGCTGTAGATACGCTGGGAATGGCCTGTGAGGAGCAGCAAGAGCTTGAGTTGCTGGCACTTTCGGTGTGAGATCAATCATCCGACGTTTTTGATTTTTCAGGGTTTTTTTTCAGTGGGCAATCAGGTGCAGCTGGTGGTAAACGTCGAAGCCCTGTTGGTCAGGGAAAGCCCGGAGCCCCGATGTCTGTGGTGCTGTAGATGGGCTGGGAATGGCCGGTGAGGAGCAGCAAGAGCTTGACTGGCTGGCACTTTTGCTATGGGAACAATCGTCCGATGTTCGTGATTTTTCTTTTATTTTTCTCAGCGGGTGCCCAGGTTCAGCTGGTGGTAAACGTCGAAGCCCTGTTGGTCAAAGAAAGCGCAGAACCCCGATGTCTGTGGTGCTGTAGATGCACTGCCAAAGTCCGGTGAGTAGCAGCAAGAGCTTGAGTTGCTGGCACTTTCGGTGTGGGAGGAATCGTCCGACGTTCGTGATTTTTCGGGATTTTTTTTCAGTGGGCGCCCAGGTGCAGCTGGTGGTAAACTTCGAAGCCCTGTTGGTCAGGGAAAGCCCGGAGCCCCGATGTCTGTGGTGCTGTAGATGCGCTGGGAATGGCCGGTGAGGAGCAGCAAGAGCTTGAGTTGCTGGCACTTTCGGTGTGGGAGGAATCGTCCGACGTTCGTGATTTTTCGGGGTTTTATTTCAGTGGGCGCCCAGGTGCAGCTGGTGGTAAACGTCGAAGCCCTGTTGGTCAGGGAAAGCCCGGAGCCCCGATGTCTGTGGTGCTGTAGATGCGCTCGGAATGGGAGGTGAGTCGCAGCAAGAGCTTGACTGGCTGGCACTTTCGGTGTGGGAGGAATCGTCCGACGTTCGTGATTTTTCGGGGTTTTATTTCAGTGGGCGCCCAGGTGCAGCTGGTGGTAAATGTCGAAGCCCTGTTGGTCAGGGAATGCCCGGAGCCCCGATGTCTGTGGTGCTGTAGATGCGCCTCCAATGGCTGGTGAGGAGCAGCAAGAGCTTGACTGGCTGGCACTTTTGTTGTGGGAGCAATCGTCCGACGTTCATGATTTTTCGGGGTTTTATTTCAGTGGGCGCCCAGCTGCAGCGGGTGGTAAACGTCGAAGCCCTGTTGGTCAGGGAAAGCCCGGAGCCCCGATGTCTGTGGTGCTGTAGATGCGCTGGGAATTGCTGGTGAGAAGCAGCATGAGCTTGACTGGCTGGCACTTTCGGTGTGGGAGCACTCGTCTGATGTTCGTGATATTTCGTTTATTTTTTCCAGTGGGCGCCCAGGTGCAGCTGGTGGTAAACGTCGAAGCCCTGTTGGTCAGGGAAAGCCCGGAGCCCCGATGTCTGTGGCGCTGTAGATGCGCTGGGAATGGCTGGTTAGAAGCAGCATGAGCTTGACTGGCTGGCACTTTTGGTGTGGGAGCAATCGTCCGACGTTCGTGATTTTTCGGGGTTATTTTCAGTGGGAGCCCAGGTTCAGCGAGTGGTAAACGTCGAAGCCCTGTTGGTCAGGGAAAGCCCGGAGCCCCGATGTCTGTGGTGTTGTAGATGCACTGCCACTGTCCGGTGAGGAGCAGCAAGAGCTTGACTGGCTGGCACTTTGGGTGTGGGAGCAGTCGTCCGACGTTCGTGATTTTTCGGGGTTTTATTTCAGTGGGCGCCCAGGTGCAGCTGGTGGTAAATGTCGAAGGCCTGTTGGTCAGGGAAAGCCCGGAGCCCCGATGTCTGTGGTGCTGTAGATGCGCTGCCAATGGCCGGTGAGGAGCAGCAAGAGCTTGACTGGCTGGCACTTTTGGTGTGGGAGCAATCGTCCGACGTTTGTGATTTTTCGGGGTTTTTTTCAGTGGGCGCACAGGTGCAGCTGGTGGTAAACGTCGAAGCCCTGTTGGTCAGGGAAAGCCCGGAGCCGTGATGTCTGTGGTGCTGTAGATGCACTGCCAAAGTCCGGTGAGGAACAGCAAGAGCTTGAGTTGCTGGCACTTTCTGTGTGGGAGGAATCGTCCGACGTTTGTGATTTTTCGGGGTTTTATTTCAGTGGGCGCCCAGGTTCAGCCGGTGGTAAACATAGAAGCCCTGTTTGTCAGGGAAAGCCCAGAGCCCCGATGTCTGTGGTGCTGTAGATGCGCTGCCAGTGGCCGGTGAGGAGCAGCAAGAGCTTGACTGGCTGGAACTTTCGGTGTGGGAGCAATTGTCCGATGTTCGTGATTTTTCGGGGTTCTTTTCAGTGGGAGCCCAGGTTCAGCGAGTGGTAAACGTCGAAGCCCTGTTGGTCAAGGAAAGCCCGGAGCCCCGATGTCTGTGGTGCTGTAGATGCGCTGGGAATGGGAGGTGAGTCGCAGCAAGAGCTTGACTGGCTGGCACTTTTGTTGTGGGAGCAATCGTCCGACGTTCATGATTTTTCGGGGTTTTATTTCAGTGGGCGCCCAGCTGCAGCGGGTGGTAAACGTCGAAGCCCTGTTGGTCAGGGAAAGCCCGGAGCCCCGATGTCTGTGGTGCTGTAGATGCGCTGGGAATTGCTGGTGAGAAGCAGCATGAGCTTGACTGGCTGGCACTTTCGGTGTGGGAGCACTCGTCTGATGTTCGTGATATTTCGTTTATTTTTTCCAGTGGGCGCCCAGGTGCAGCTGGTGGTAAACGTCGAAGCCCTGTTGGTCAGGGAAAGCCCGGAGCCCCGATGTCTGTCGTGCTGTAGATGGGCTGGCAATGGCCGGTGAGCAGCAGCAAGAGCTTGACTGTCTGGCACTTTTGGTGTGAGAGCAATCGTCCGACGTTCGTGATTTTTCTTTTATTTTTTTCAGCGGGCGCCCAGGTTCAGCTGGTGGTAAACGTCGAAGCCCTGTTGGTCAGGGAAAGCGCAGAACCCCGATGTCTGTGGTGCTGTAGATGCACTGCCAAACTCCGGTGAGGAGCAGCAAGAGTTTGAGTTGCTGGCACTTTTGGTGTGGGAGCAATCGTCCGACGTTCGTGATTTTTCGGGGTTTTACTTTCAGTGGGCGCCCAGGTTCAGCTGGTGGTAAACGTCGAAGCCCTGTTCGTCAGGGAAAGCCCGGAGCCCCGATGTCTGTGGTGCTGTAGATGCGCTGGCAATGGCCGGTGAGGAGCAGCAAGAGCTTGACTGTCTGGCACGTTGGGTGTGGGAGCAATCGTCGGACGTTTGTGATTTTTGGGGATTTTTATTCACTGGGCGCCCAGGTTCAGCTGGTGGTAAACGTCGAAGCCCTGTTGGTCAGGGAAAGCCCGGAGCCCCGATGTCTGTGGTGCTGTAGATGCGCTGGCAATGGCCGGTGAGGAGCAGCCAGAGCTTGAGTTGCTGGCACTTTTGGTGTGGGAGCAATCGTCCGACGTTCGTGATTTTTCGGGGTTTTACTTTCAGTGGGCGCCCAGGTTCAGCTGGTGGTAAACGTCGAAGCCCTGTTCGTCAGGGAAAGCCCGGAGCCCCGATGTCTGTGGTGCTGTAGATGCGCTGGGAATGGGAGGTGAGGAGCAGCATGAGCTTGACTGGCTGGCACTTTCTGTGTGGGTGCAATCGTCCGACGTTCGTGATTTTTCGGGGTTTTATTTCAGTGGGCGCCCAGGTGCAGCTGGTGGTAAATGTTGAAGCCCTGTTGGTCAGGGAATGCCCGGAGCCCCGATGTCTGTGGTGCTGTAGATGCGCTGGGAATGGCTGGTGAGGAGCAGCAAGAGCTTGACTGTCTGGCACGTTGGGTGTGGGAGCAATCGTCGGACGTTTGTGGTTTTTGGGGATTTTTATTCACTGGGCGCCCAGGTTCAGCTGGTGGTAAACGTCGAAGCCCTGTTGGTCAGGGAAAGCTCGGAGCCCCGATATCTGTGGTGCTGTAGATGCGCTGCCAATGGCCGGGGAGGAGCAGCAAGAGCTTGACTGGCTGGCACTTTTGGTGTGGGAGCAATCGTCCGATGTTCGTGATTTTTCGGGGGTTCTTTTCAGTGGGAGCCCAGGTGCAGCGGGTGGTAAACGTCGAAGCCCTGTTCGTCAGGGAAAGTCCAGAGCCCTGATGTCTGTGGTGCTGTAGATGCGCTGGGAATGGCCGGTGAGGAGCAGCAAGAGCTTGACTGGCTGGCACTTTTGGTGTGGGAGCAATTGTCCGACGTTTTTGATTTTTTAGGGTTTTTTTTTCAGTGGATAACCACGTGCAGCTGGTGGTAAATGTCGAAGCCCTGTTGGTCAGGGAAAGCCCGGAGCCCCGATGTCTGTGGTGCTGTAGATGCGCTGGGAATGCCCGGTGAGGAGCAGCTAGAGGTTGACTGTCTGGCACTTTCGGTGTGGGAGCAATTGTCCGACGTTCGTGATTTTTCGGGGTTTTATTTCAGTTGGCGCCCAGGTGCAGCTGGTGGTAAACTTCGAAGCCCTGTTGGTCAGGGAAAGCCCGGAGCCCCGATGTCTGTGGTGCTGTAGATGCGCTGGGAATGGCTGGTGAGAAGCAGCATGAGCTTGACTGGCTGGCATTTAAGGTGTGGCAGGAATACTCTGATGTTCGTGATATTTCGTTTATTTTTTTTAGTGGGCGCCCATGTGCAGCGGGTGGTAAACGTCGAAGCCCTGTTGGTCAGGGAAAGCCCGGAGCCCCGATGTCTGTGGTGCTGTAGGTGGGCTGCAAAATTCCGGTGAGGAGCAGCAAGAGCTTGACTGGCTGGCACTTTTGGTGTGGGAGCAATCGTCCGACGTTCGTGATTTTTCGGGGTTTTTTTTTCAGTGGGCACCCAGGTGCAGCTGGTGGTAAATGTCGAAGCCCGGTTCGTCAGGGAAAGCCCGGAGCCCCGATGTCTGTGGCGCTGTAGATGCGCTGGGAATGGCTCGTTGGAAGCAGCATGAGCTTGACTGGCTGGCACTTTTGGTGTGGGAGCAGTCGTCCGACGTTCGTGATTTTTCGGGGTTTTTTTTTCAGTGGGCACCCAGGTGCAGCTGGTGGTAAACGTCGAAGCCCGGTTCGTCAGGGAAAGCCCGGAGCCGCGATGTCTGTGGTGCTGTAGATGCGCTTCCAGTGGCCGGTGAGGAGCAGCAAGAGCTTGAGTTGCTGGCATTTTCGGTGTGGGAGCAATCGTCCGATGTTCGTGATTTTTCGGGGTTCTTTTCAGTGGGCGCCCAGGTGCAGCTGATGGTAAAAGTCGAAGCCCTGTTGGTCAGGGAAAGCCCGGAGCCCCGATGTCTGTGGTGCTGTAGATGCGCTGCCAATGGCCGGTGAGGAACAGCAAGAGCTTGACTGGCTGGCACTTTCGGTGTGGGATCAATCGTCCGACGTTTTTGATTTTTCAGGGTTTTTTTTTCAGTGGGCAACCAGGTGCAGCTGGTGGTAAACGTCGAAGCCCTGTTGGTCAGGGAAAGCCCGGAGCCGCGATGTCTGTGGCGCTGTAGATGCGCTGGGAATGGCTGGTGAGGAGCAGCAAGAGCTTGACTGGCTGGCACTTTTGCTGTGGGAGGAATCGTCCGACGTTCGTGATTTTTCTTTTATTTTTTTCAGCGGGCGCCCAATTTCAGCTGGTGGTAAACGTCGAAGCCCTGTTGGTCAGGGAAAGCGCAGAACCCCGATGTCTGTGGTGCTGTAGATGCGCTGCCAATGGCCGGTGAGTAGCAGCTAGAGGTTGACTGTCTGGCACTTTCGGTGTGGGAGCAATTGTCCGACGTTCGTGATTTTTCGGGGTTTTATTTCAGTGGGCGCCCAGGTGCAGCTGGTGGTAAACGTCGAAGCCCTGTTGGTCAGGGAAAGCCCGGAGCCCCGATGTCTGTGGTGCTGTAGATGCGCTGGGAACGGCTGGTGAGAAGCAGCATGAGCTTGACTGGCTGGCATTTAAGGTGTGGCAGGAATCGTCTGATGTTCGTGATATTTCGTTTATTTTTTTTAGTGGGCGCCCATGTGCAGCTGGTGGTAAACGTCGAAGCCCTGTTGGTCAGGGAAAGCCCGGAGCCCCGATGTCTGTGGTGCTGTAGATGCGCTGGGAATGGGCGGTGAGGAGCAGCAAGAGCTTGACTGGCTGGCACTTTCGTTGTGGGAGCAATCGTCCGACGTTCGTGATTTTTCGGCGTTTTATTTCAGTGGGCGCCCAGCTGCAGCTGGTGGTAAACGTCGAAGCCCTGTTGGTCAGGGAAAGCCCGGAGCCCCGATGTCTGTGGCGCTGTAGATGCGCTGGGAATGGCTGGTTAGAAGCAGCATGAGCTTGACTGGCTGGCACTTTTGGTGTGGGAGCAATCGTCCGACGTTCGTGATTTTTCGGGGTTATTTTCAGTGGGAGCCCAGGTTCAGCGAGTGGTAAACGTCGAAGCCCTGTTGGTCAGGGAAAGCCCGGAGCCCCGATGTCTGTGGTGTTGTAGATGCACTGCCACTGTCCGGTGAGGAGCAGCAAGAGCTTGACTGGCTGGCACTTTGGGTGTGGGAGCAGTCGTCCGACGTTCGTGATTTTTCGGGGTTTTATTTCAGTGGGCGCCCAGGTGCAGCTGGTGGTAAATGTCGAAGGCCTGTTGGTCAGGGAAAGCCCGGAGCCACGATGTCTGTGGTGCTGTAGATGCGCTGCCAATGGCCGGGGAGGAGCAGCAAGAGCTTGAGTTGGTGGCACTTTCTGTGTGGGAGGAATCGTCCGACGTTTGTGATTTTTCGGGGTTTTATTTCAGTGGGCGCCCAGGTTCAGCCGGTGGTAAACATAGAAGCCCTGTTTGTCAGGGAAAGCCCAGAGCCCCGATGTCTGTGGTGCTGTAGATGCGCTGCCAGTGGCCGGTGAGGAGCAGCAAGAGCTTGACTGGCTGGAACTTTCGGTGTGGGAGCAATTGTCCGATGTTCGTGATTTTTCGGGGTTCTTTTCAGTGGGAGCCCAGGTTCAGCGAGTGGTAAACGTCGAAGCCCTGTTGGTCAGGGAAAGCCCGGAGCCCCGATGTCTGTGGTGCTGTAGATGCGCTGCCAAAGTCCGGTGAGGAGCAGCAAGAGCTTGAGTTGCTGGCACTTTCGGTGTGGGAGCAATCGTCCGATGTTCGTGATTTTTCGGGGTTCTTTTCAGTTGGCGCCCAGGCTCAGCTGGTGGTAAACGTCGAAGCCCTGTTGGTCCGGGAAAGCCCAGAGCCCCGATGTCTGTGGTGCTGTAGATGCGCTGGGAATGGCTGGTGAGGAGCAGCAAGAGATGACTGGCTGGCACTTTTGCTGTGGGAGCAATCGTCCGACGTTCGTGATTTTTCTTTTATTTTTTTCAGCGGGCGCCCAGGTGCAGCTGGTGGTAAACGTCGAAGCCCTGTTTGTCAGGGAAAGCCCAGAGCCCCGATGTCTGTGGTGCTGTAGATGCGCTGGGAATGGGAGGTGAGGAGCAGCAAGAGCTTGAGTTGCTGGCACTTTTGGTGTGGGAGCAATCGTCCGACGTTCGTGATTTTTCGGGGTTTTATTTCAGTGGGTGCCCAGGTGCAGCTGGTGGTAAACGTCGAAGCCCTGTTTGTCAGGGAAAGCCCGGAGCCCCGATGTCTGTGGTGCTGTAGATGCGCTGGGAATGGCCGGGGAGGAGCAGCAAGAGCTTGACTGGCTGGCACTTTCGGTGTGGGAGCAATCGTCCGACGTTCGTGATTTTTCGGGGTTCTTTTCAGTGGGGGCCCAGGTGCAGCTGGTGGTAAATGTCGAAGCCCTGTTGGTCAGGGAAAGCCCGGATCCCCGATGTCTGTCGTGCTGTAGATGCGCTGGGAATGGCTGGTGAGAAGCAGCATGAGCTTGACTGGCTGGCACTTTCGGTGTGGGAGGAATCGTCCGACGTTCGTGATTCTTCGGGGTTTTTTTTCAGTGGGTAACCAGGTGCAGCTGGTGGTAAATGTCGAAGCCCTGTTCGTCAGGGAAAGCCCGGAGCCCCGATGTCTGTGGTGCTGTACATGCGCTGCCAATGGCCGGGGAGGAGCAGCAAAAGCTTGACTGTCTGGCACTTTTGGTGTGGGAGCAATCGTCCGACGTTCGTCATTTTTCAGGGTTTTTTTTCAGTGGGCGCCCAGGTGCAGCTGGTGGTAAACGTCGAAGCCCTGTTGGTCAGGGAAAGCCCGGAGCCCCGATGTCTGTGGTGCTGTAGATGCGCTGGGAATGGCCGGTGTTCAGCAGCTAGAGCTTGACTGTCTGGCACTTCTGGTGTGGGAGCAATCGTCGGACGTTCGTGATTTTTCGGGGTTCTTTTCAGTGGGAGCCCAGGTGCAGCTGGTGGTAAATGTCGAAGCCCTGATGGTCAGGGAAAGCCCGGAGCCCCGATGTCTGTGGTGCTGTAGATGCACTGCCACTGTCCGGTGAGGAGCAGCAAGGGCTTGACTGGCTGGCACTTTTGGTGTGGGAGCAATCGTCCGACGTTCGTCATTTTTCAGGGTTTTTTTTCAGGGGGCGCCCAGGTTCAGCTAGTGGTAAACGTCGAAGCCCTGTTGGTCAGGGAAAGCGCAGAACCCCGATGTCTGTGGTGCTGTAGATGCGCTGCCAAAGTCCGGTCAGGAGCAGCAAGAGCTTGACTGGCTGGCACTTTCGGTGTGGGAGCAATCGTCCGACGTTCGTGATTTTTCGGGCTTTTATTTCAGTGGGCGCCCAGGTTCAGCTGGTGGTAAACGTCGAAGCCCTGTTGGTCAGGGAACGCCCGGAGCCCCGGTGTCGGTGGTGCTGTAGATGCGCTGGGAATGGCCGGTGAGGAGCAGCAAGAGCTTGACTGGCTGGCACTTTTGGTGTGGGAGCAATCGTCCGACGTTCGTGATTTTTCATTTATTTTTTTCAGTGGGCGCCCAGGTGCAGCTGGTGGTAAACGTAGAAGCCGTGTTGTTCAGGGAAAGCGGAGAACCCCGATGTCTGTGGTGCTGTAGATGCACTGCCAAAGTCCGGTGAGTAGCAGCAAGAGCTTGAGTTGCTGGCACTTTCGGTGTGGGAGCAATCGTCCGACGTTCGTGATTTTTCGGGGTTTTATTTCAGTGGGCGCCCAGGTGCAGCTGGTGGTAAACGTCGAAGCCCTGTTGGTCAGGGAAAGCTTAGAGCCCCGATGTCTGTGGTGCTGTAGATGCGCTGGGAATGGCCGCTGAGGAGCAGCAAGAGCTTGTGTTGCTGGCACTTTTGGTGTGGGAGCAATTGTCCGACGTTCGTGATTTTTCGGGGTTTTATTTCAGTGGGCGCCCAGGTGCAGCGGGTGGTAAACGTCGAAGCCCTGTTGGTCAGGGAAAGCGTAGAGCCCCGATGTCTGTGGTGCTGTAGATGCGCTGGGAATGGCCGCTGAGGAGCAGCAAGAGCTTGAGTTGCTGGCACTTTCGGTGTGGGAGCAATTGTCCGACGTTCGTGATTTTTCGGGGTTCTTTTCAGTGGGCGCCCAGGTTCAGATGGTGGTAAATGTCGAAGCCCTGTTCGTCAGGGAAAGTCCAGAGCCCTGATGTCTGTGGTGCTGTAGATGCGCTGGGAATGGCCGGTGAGTAGCAGCAAGAGCTTGACAGGCTGGCATTTAAGGTGTGGCAGGAATCGTCCGACATTTGTGATTTTTGGAGTTTTTTTTTCAGGCGGCACCCAGGTGCAGCTGGTGGTAAACGTCGAAGCCCTGTTGGTCAGGGAAAGCCCGGAGCCCCGATGTCTGTGGTGCTGTAGATGCGCTGGGAATGGCCGGTGATGAGCAGCAAGAGCTTGACTGGCTGGCACTTTCGGTGTGGGAGCAATCGTGCGATGTTCGTGATTTTTCGTTTATTTTTTTCAGTGGGCGCCCAGTTGCAGCTGGTGGTAAACGTTGAAGCCCTGTTGGTCAGGGAAAGCCCGGAGCCGGGATGTCTGTGGTGCTGTAGATGCACTGCCACTGTCCGGTGAGGAGCAGCAAGAGCTTGACTGGCTGGCACTTTTGGTGTGGGAGCAATCGTCCGACGTTCGAGATTTTTCGGGGTTTTATTTCAGTGGGCGCCCAGGTGCAGCTGGTGGTAAATGTCGAAGCCCTGTTGGTCAGGGAAAGCCCGGAGCCCCGATGTCTGTGGTGCTGTAGATGCGCTGGGAATGGCCGGTGATGAGCAGCAAGAGCTTGACTGGCTGGCACTTTCGGTGTGGGAGCAATCGTGCGATGTTCGTGATTTTTCGTTTATTTTTTTCAGTGGGCGCCCACGTGCAGCTGGTGGTAAATGTCGAAGCCCTGTTGGTCAGGGAAAGCCCGGAGCCCCGATGTCTGTGGTGCTGTAGATGCCCTGCCAATGGGCGGTGAGTAGCAGCAAGAGCTTGAGTTGCTCGCAGTTTCGGTGTGGGAGCAATCGTCCGATATTCATGATTTTTCGTTTATTTTTTCCAGTGGGCGCCCAGGTGCAGCTGGTGGTAAACGTCGAAGCCCTGTTGGTCAGGGAAAGCCCGGAGCCCCGATGTCTGTGGTGCTGTAGATGCGCTGCCACTCTCCGGTGAGGAGCAGCAAGAGCTTGAGTTGCTGGCACTTTCGTTGTGGGAGCAATCGTCCGACGTTTGTGATTTTTCGGGGTTTTATTTCAGTGGGCGCCCAGGTGCAGCTGGTGGTAAATGTCGAAGCCCTGATTGTCAGGGAAAGCCCGGAGCCGCGATGTCTGTGGTGCTGTAGATGCGCTGCCAATGGCCGGTGAGGAGCAGCAAGAGCTTGACTGGCTGGCACTTTCAATGTGGGAACAATCGTACGACGTTCGTGATTTTTCGGGTTTTTTTTCCAGTGGGCGCCCAGGTTCAGCTGGTGGTAAACGTCGAAGCCCTGTTCGTCAGGGAAAGCCCGGAGCCCCGATGTCTGTGGTGCTGTAGATGCGCTGGAAATGGGCGGTGAGGAGCAGCAAGAGCTTGACTGGCTGGCACTTTCGTTGTGGGAGCAATCGTCCGACGTTCGTGATTTTTCGGGCTTTTATTTCAGTGGGAGCCGAGGTGCAGCTGGTGGTAAATGTCGAAGCCCTGATGGTCAGGGAAAGCCCGGAGCCCCGATGTCTGTGGTGCTGTAGATGCACTGCCAAAGTCCGGTGAGCAGCAGTAAGAGCTTGACTGGCTGACACTTTGGGTGTGGGCGCAATCGTCGGACGTTCGTGATTTTTCGGGGTTTTATTTCAGTGGGCGCCCAGGTGCAGCTGGTGGTAAACTTCTAAGACCTGTTGGTCAGGGAAAGCCCGGAGCCCCGATGTCTGTGGTGATGTAGATGCGTTGGGAATGGCCGGTGAGGAGCAGCAAGAGCATGACAGGCTGGCATTTAAGGTGTGGCAGGAATCGTCCGACGTTCGTGATTTTTGGGGTTTTTTTTTCAGGGGGCACCCAGGTGCAGCTGGTGGTAAATGTCGAAGCCCGGTTGGTCAGGGAAACCCCGGAGCCCCGATGTCTGTGGTGCTGTAGATGCGCTGGGAATGGCTGGTGAGGAGCAGCATAGCTTGACAGGCTGGCACTTTCGGTGTGGGAGCAATCGTCCGACGTTCGTGATTTTTCGGGGTTCTTTTCAGTGGGAGCCCAGCTGCAGCGAGTGGTAAACGTCGAAGCCCTGTTGGTCAGGGAAAGCCCGGAGCCCCGATGTCTGTGGTGCTGTAGATGCGCTGCCAATGGTCGGTGAGGAGCAGCAAGAGGCTGACATGCTGGCACTTTCGGTGTGGGAGCAATCGTCCGACGTTCGTGATTTTTGGGGTTTTTTTCAGTGGGCGCCCAGGTTCAGCTGGTGGTAAACGTTGAAGCCCTGTTGGTCAGGGAAAGCCCAGAGCCCCGATGTCTGTGGTGCTGTAGATGCACTGGGAGTGGCCGGGGAGGAGCAGCAAGAGCTTGACTGGCTGGCACTTTCGTTGTGGGAGCAATCGTCTGACGTTCGTGATTTTTCGGGGTTTTATTTCAGTGGGCGCCCAGGTGCAGCTGGTGGTAAACGTTGAAGCCCTGTTGGTCAGGGAAAGCCCGGAGCCCCGATGTCTGTGGTGCTGTAGATGCCCTGCCAATGGGCGGTGAGTAGCAGCAAGAGCTTGAGTTGCTGGCACTTTCGGTGTGGGAGCAATCGTCCGATGTTCGTGATTTTTCGTTTATTTTTTTCAGTGTGCGCCCAGGTGCAGCTGGTGGTAAACGTCGAAGCCCTGTTGGTCAGGGAAAGCCCGGAGCCCCGATGTCTGTGGTGCTGTAGATGCGCTGCCAATGGCCGGTGAGGAGCAGCAAGAGCTTGACTGGCTGGCACTTTCAGTGTGGGAGCAATAGTCCGACGTTTGTGATTTTTCGGGGTTTTTTTCAGTGGGCACCCAGGTGCAGGTGATGGTAAATGTCGAAGCCCTCTTGGTCAGGGAAAGCGTAGAACCCCGATGTCTGTGGTGCTGTAGATGCACTGCCAAAGTCCGGTGAGTAGCAGCAAGAGCTTGACTGGCTGGCACTTTCGGTGTGGGAGGAATCGTCCGACGTTCGTGATTTGTCAGGGTTTTATTTCAGTGGGCGCCCAGGTGCAGCTGGTGGTAAACATCGAAGCCCTGTTGGTCAGGGAAAGCTCGGAGCCCCGATATTTGTGGTGCTGTAGATGCGCTGCCAATGGCCGGTGAGGAGCAGCAAGAGCTTGACTGTCTGGCACTTTCGGTGTGGGAGCAATCGTCCGACGTTCGTGATTTTTGGAGGTTTTATTTCAGTGGGCGCCCAGGTTCAGCTGGTGGTAAGCGTTGAAGCCCAGTTGGTCAGGGAAAGCCCGGAGCCCCGATGTCTGTGGTGCTGTAGATGCGCTGGGAATGGCCGGTGAGGAGCAGCAAGAGCTTGTGTTGCTGGCACTTTCGGTGTGGGTGCAATCGTCCGACGTTCGTGATATTTCGGGGTTCTTTTCAGTGGGAGCCTAGGTGCAGCGAGTGGTAAACGTCGAAGCCCTGTTGGTCAGGGAAAGCCCGGAGCTCCGATGTCTGTAGTGCTGTACATGAGCTGCCAGTGGCCGGTGAGGAACTGCAAGAGCTTGACTGGCTGGCACTTTGGGTGTGGGATCAATTGTCCGACGTTTTCGATTTTTCAGGGTTTTTTTTCAGTGGCCAACTAGGTGCAGCTGGTGGTAAATGTCGAAGGCCTGTTGGTCAGGGAAAGCCCAGAGCCGCGATGTCTGTGGTACTGTAGATGCGCTGCCAAAGTCCGGTCAGGAGCAGCAAGAGCTTGACTGGCTGGCACTTTCAGTGTGGGAGCAATAGTCCGACGTTTGTGATTTTTCGCGGTTTTTTTCAGTGGGCACCCAGGTGCAGCTGGTGGTAAACGTCGAAGCCCTGTTGTTCAGGGAAAGCGCAGAACCCCGATGTCTGTGGTGCTGTAGATGCACTGCCAAAGTCCGGTGTGTAGCAGCAAGAGCTTGAGTTGCTGGCACTTTCGGTGTAGGAGGAATCGTCCGACGTTCGTGATTTTTCGGGGTTTTATTTCAGTTGGCGCCCAGTTGCAGCTGGTGGTAAACGTCGAAGCCCTGTTGGTCAGGGAAAGCCCGGAGCCCCGATGTCTGTGGTGCTGTAGATGCGCTGGGAATGGCCGGTGAGAAGCAGCAAGAACTTGTGTTGCTGGCACTTTCGGTGTGTGAGCAATCGACCGATGTTCGTGATTTTTTGGGGGTTCTTTTCAGTGGGCGCCCAGGTGCAGCTGGTGGTAAACGTCGAAGCCATGTTCGTCAAGGAAAGTCCAGAGCCCCGATGTCTGTGGTGCTGTAGATGCGCTGGCAATGGCTGGTGAGGAGTAGCTACAGCTTGACAGGCTGGCACTTTCGGTGTGGGAGGAATCGTCCGACGTTCGTGAGTTTTCGGGGTTTTTTTCAGTGGGCGCCCAGGTGCAGCTGGTGGTAAACGTCGAAGCCCTGTTGGTCAGGGAAAGCCCGGAGCCCCGATGTCTGTGGTGCTGTAGATGCGCTGCCAATGGGCGGTGAGTAGCAGCAAGAGCTTGAGTTGCTGGCACTTTCGTTGTGGGAGCAATCGTCCTACGTTCGTGATTTTTCGGGGTTTTATTTCAGTGTGCGCCCAGGCTCAGCTGGTGGTAAACGTCGAAGCCCTGTTGGTCAGGGAAAGCCCGGAGCCCCGATGTCTGTGGTGCTGTAGATGCGCTGGGAATGGGCGGTGAGGAGCAGCAAGAGCTTGACTGGCTGGCACTTTCGTTGTGGGATCAATCGTCTGATCTTCGTGATTTTTCGTTTATTTTTTTCAGTGGGCGCCCAGGTTCAGCTGGTGGTAAACGTCGAAGCCCTGTTGGTCAGGGAAAGCCCGGAGCCCCGATGTCTGTGGTGCTGTAGATGTGCTGGGAACGGCCGGTGAGGAGCAGCAAGAGCTTGTGTTGCTGGCACTTTCGGTGTGGGAGCAATCGTCCGATGTTCGTGATTTTTCGGGGGTTATTTTCAGTGGGAGCCCAGGTGCAGCTGGTGGTAAATGTCGAAGCCTGGTTCGTCATGGAAAGCCCGGAGCTCCGATGTCTGTGGTGCTGTACATGCGCTGCCAATGGGCGGTGAGGAGCAGCAAGAGCTTGACTGGCTGGCACTTTCGGTGTGGGAGCAATTGTCCGACGTTTGTGATTTTTCGGTGTTCTTTTCAGTGGGAGCCCAGGTGCAGCGGGTGGTAAACGTCGAAGCCCTGTTGGTCAGGGAAAGCCCGGAGCCCCGATGTCTGTGGTGCTGTAGATGCGCTGCCAATGGCCGGTGAATAGCAGCAAGAGCTTGACTGGCTGGCACTTTCAATGTGGGAACAATCGTCCAACGTTCGTGATTTTTCGGGTTTTTTTTCCAGTGCGCGCCCAGGTTCAGCTGGTGGTAAACGTCGAAGCCCTGTTCGTCAGGGAAAGCCCGGAGCCCCGATGTCTGTGGTGCTGTAGATGCGCTGGGAATGGGAGGTGAGTAGCAGCAAGAGCTTGAGTTGCTGGCACTTTCGGTGTGGGAGCAATCGTGCGATGTTCGTGATTTTTCGTTTATTTTTTTCAGTGGGCGCCCAGGTGCAGCGGGTGGTAAACGTTGAAGCCCTGTTGGTCAGGGAAAGCCCGGAGCCCCGATGTCTGTGGTGCTGTAGATGCGCCTCCAATGGCCGGTGAGTAGCAGCAAGAGCTTGACAGGCTGGCATTTAAGGTGTGGCAGGAATCGTCCGACATTTGTGATTTTGGGGGTTTTTTTTTCAGGGGGCACCCAGGTGCAGCTGGTGGTAAATGTCGAAGCCCTGTTGGTCAGGGAAAGCCCGGAGCCACGATGTCTGTGGTGCTGTAGATGCGCTGCCCATGGCCCGTGAGTAGCAGCAAGAGCTTGACTGACTGGGACTTTTGGTGTGGGAGCAATCGTCCGACGTTCGTGATTTTTCGTGGTTTTAATTTCAGTGGGCGCCCAGGTGCAGCTGGTGGTAAATGTCGAAGCCCTGTTGGTCTGGGAAAGCCCGGAGCCCCGATGTCTGTGGTGCTTTAGATGCGCTGCCAAAGTCCGGTGAGGAGCAGCAAGAGCTTGACAGGCTGGCATTTAAGGTGTGGCAGAAATCGTCCGATATTTGTGATTTTTGGGGTTTTTTTTTTCAGGGGGCACCCAGGTGCAGCTGGTGGTAAATGTCGAAGCCCGGTTGGTCAGGGAAAGCCCGGAGCCCCGATGTCTGTGGTGCTGTAGATGCGCTGCCAATGGCCGGTGAATAGCAGCAAGAGCTTGACTGGCTGGCACTTTCAATGTGGGAACAATCGTCCAACGTTCGTGATTTTTCGGGTTTTTTTTCCAGTGCGCGCCCAGGTTCAGCTGGTGGTAAACGTCGAAGCCCTGTTCGTCAGGGAAAGCCCGGAGCCCCGATGTCTCTGGTGCTGTAGATGCGCTGGGAATGGGAGGTGAGTAGCAGCAAGAGCTTGAGTTGCTGGCACTTTCGGTGTGGGAGCAATCGTGCGATGTTCGTGATTTTTCGTTTATTTTTTTCAGTGGGCGCCCAGGTGCAGCTGGTGGTAAACGTTGAAGCCCTGTTGTTCAGGGAAAGCGCAGAACCCCGATGTCTGTGGTGCTGTAGATGCACTGCCAAAGTCCGGTGAGTAGCAGTAAGAGCTTGAGTTGCTGGCACTTTCGGTGTGGGAGCAATCGTCCGACGTTTGTAATTTTTCGGGGTTTTTTTCAGCGGGCGCCCAGGTGCAGCTGGTGGTAAACGTTGAAGCCCTGTTGTTCAGGGAAAGCGCAGGACCCCGATGTCTGTGGTGCTGTAGATGCACTGCCAAAGTCCGGTGAGTAGCAGCAAGAGCTTGAGTTGCTGGCACTTTCGGTGTGGGAGCAATCGTCCGACGTTTGTGATTTTTCGGGGTTTTTTTCAGCGGGCTCCGAGGTGCAGCTGGTGGTAAACGTCGAAGCCCTGTTGGTCAGGGAAAGCCCAGAGCCCCGATGTCTGTGGTGCTGTAGATGCGCTGCCAATGGCCGGTGAGGAGCAGCAAGAGCTTGACTGGCTGGCACTTTTGGTGTGGGAGCAATCGTCCGATGTTCGTGATTTTTCGTTTATTTTTTTCAGTGGGCGCCCAGGTGCAGCTGGTGGTAAACGTCGAAGCCTGGTTCGTCAGGGAAAGCCCGGAGCCCCGATGTCTGTAGTGCTGTAGATGCGCTGCCAATGGCCGGTGAGTAGCAGCAAGAGCTTGAGTTGCTGGCACTTTCGGTGTGGGAGTAATCGTCCGACGTTCGTGATTTTTCGGGGTTCTTTTCAGTGGGAGCCCAGGTGCAGCTGGTGGTAAACGTCGAAGCCCTGATCGTCACGGAAAGTCCAGAGCCCTGATGTCTGTGGTGCTGTAGATGCGCTGGGAATGGCCGGTGAGGAGCAGCAAGAGCTTGACTGGCTGGCACTTTTGGTGTGGGAGCAATCGTCCGACGTTCGTGATTTTTCATTTATTTTTTTCAGTGGGCGCCCAGGTGCAGCTGGTGGTAAACGTCGAAGCCCTGTTGTTCAGGGAAAGCGGAGAACCCCGATGTCTGTGGTGCTGTAGATGCACTGCCAAAGTCCGGTGAGTAGCAGCAAGAGCTTGAGTTGCTGGCACTTTCGGTGTGGGAGCAATCGTCTGATGTTCGTGATATTTCGTTATTTTTTTCAGTGGGCGCCCAGGTGCAGCTGATGGTAAATGTCGAAGGCCTGTTGGTCAGGGAAAGCCCGGAGCCCCGATGTCTGTGGTGCTGTACATGCGCTGCCAATGGCCGGTGAGCAGCAGCAAGAGCTTGACTGGCTGGCACTTTCGGTGTGGGAGCAATCGTCCGTCGTTTTTAATTTTTCAGGGTTTTTTTTCAGTGGGCGCCCAGGTTCAGCTGGTGGTAAACTTCTGAGCCCTGTTGGTCAGGGAAAGCCCGGAGCCCCGATGTCTGTCGTGCTGTAGATGCGCGGCCAATGGCCGGTGAGGAGCAGCAAGAGCTTGACAGGCTGGCACTTTCGGTGTGGGAGCAATCGTCCGACGTTCGTGATTTTTCGGGGTTTTACTTTCAGTGGGTGCCCAGATTCAGCGAGTGGTAAACGTCGAAGCCCTGTTGGTCAGGGAAAGCTCAGAGCCCCGATGTCTGTGGTGCTGTAGATGCGCTGCCAATGGCCGGTGAGGAGCAGCAAGAGCTTGACTGGCTGGCACTTTTGGTGTGGGAGCAATCGTCCGATGTTTGTGATTATTCGGGGTTTTTTTTTAGTGGGAGCCCAGGTGCAGCTGGTGGTAAACGTCGAAGCCCTGTTGGTCAGGGAAAGCCCGGAGCCCCGATGTCTGTGGTGCTGTAGATGCGCTGCCAATGGCCGGTGAGGAGCAGCAAGAGCTTGACTGGCTGGCACTTTCGGTGTGGGAGCAATCGTCCGACGTTTGTTATTTTTCGGGGTTTTATTTCAGTGGGCGCCCAGGTGCAGCTGGTGGTAAATGTCGAAGCCCTGTTGGTCAGGGAAAGCCCGGAGCCCCGATGTCTGTGGTGCTGTAGATGCGCTGGGAATGGGAGGTGAGTAGCAGCAAGAGCTTGACTGGCTGGCACTTTCGGTGTGGGAGCAATTGTCCGACGTTTGTGATTTTTCGTTTATTTTTTTCAGTGGGCGCCCAGGTGCAGTGGGTGGTAAACGTCGAAGCCCTGTTCATCAGGGAAAGCCCGGAGCCCCGATGTCTGTGGGGCTGTAGATGGGCTGGCAATGGCCGGTGAGGAGCAGCAAGAGCTTGACTGGCTGGCACTTTCGGTGTGCGATCAATCGTCCGACGTTCATGATTTTTGGGGGTTTTATTTCAGTGGGGGCCCAGGTTCAGCTGGTGGTAAACGTCGAAGCCCAGTTGGTCAGGGAAAGCCTGGAGCCCCGATGTCTGTGGTGCTGTAGATGCGCTGGGAATGGGAGGTGAGTAGCAGCAAGAGCTTGAGTTGCTGGAACTTTCAGTGTGGGAGCAATCGTCCGACCTTCGTGATTTTTCGGGGTTTTATTTCAGTGGGCGCCCAGGTGCAGCGGGTGGTAAACGTCGAATCCCTGTTAGTCAGGGAAAGCCCGGAGCCCTGATATCTGTGGTGCTGTAGATGCACTGCCAATGCCCGGTGAGGAGCAGGAAGAGCTTGACTGGCTGGCACTTTTGGTGTGGGAGCAATCGTCCGACGTTTGTGATTTTTCGGGGTTCTTTTCAGTGGGAGCCCAGGTGCAGCGGGGGGTAAACGTCGAAGACTTGTTGGTCAGGGAAAGCCCGGAGCCCCGATGTCTGTGGTGCTGTAGATGCGCCTCCAATGGCCGGTGAGGAGCAGCAAGAGCTTGACTGGCTGGCACTTTCGCTGTGGGAGCAATCGTCCGACTTTTATTTTTTTCCGTTTATTTTTTTCAGTGGGCGCCCAGGTGCACCTGGTGGTAAATGTCGAAGCCCTGTTGGTCAGGGAAAGCCCAGAGCCGCGATGTCTGTGGTGCTGTAGATGCGCTGGGAATGGCCGGTGAGGAGCAGCAAGAGCTTGAGTTGCTGGCACTTTCGGTGTGGGAGCAATCGTCCGACGTTCGTGATTTTTCGGGGTTTTATTTCAGTGGGCGCCCAGGTGCAGCTGGTGGTAAACGTCGAAGCCCTGTTGGTCAGGGAAAGCCCGGAGCCCCGGTATCTGTGGTGCTGTAGATGCGCTGGGAATGGCTGGTGAGAAGCAGCAAGAGCTTGACTGGCTGGCACTTTTGGTGTGGGAGCAATCGTCCGACGTTCGTGATTTTTCGGGGTATTTTTTCAGTGGGCGACCAGGTACACCTGGTGGTAAACGTCGAAGCCCTTTTGGTCAGGGAAAGCCCAGAGCCCCGATGTCTGTGGTGCTGTAGATGCGCTGCCAATGGCCGGTGAGGAGCAGCAAGAGCTTGACTGGCTGGCACTTTTGGTGTGGGAGCAATCGTCCGACGTTCGTGATTTTTCAGGGTTTTTTTTCAGTGGGCGCCCAGGTGCAGCTGGTGGTAAATGTCGAAGCCCTTTTGGTCAGGGAAAGCCCGGAGCCCCGATGTCTGTGGTGCTGTAGATGCGCTGCCCATGGCCGGTGAGGAGCAGCAAGAGCTTGACTGTCTGGCACTTTGGGTGCGCGAGCAATCGTCGGACGTTTGTGATTTTTGGGGATTTTTATTCACTGGGCGCCCAGGTTCAGCTGGGGGTAAACGTCGAAGCCCTGTTGGTCAGGGAAAGCCCAGAGCCGCGATGTCTGTGGTGCTGTAGATGCGCTGCCAGTGGCCGGTGAGGAGCAGCAAGAGCTTGAGCTTCTGGCATTTTCGGTGTGGGACCAATCGTCTGACGTTCGTGATTTTTCGGGGTTCTTTTTAGTGGGCGCCCTGGTGCAGCTAGTTGTAAACGTCGAAGGCCTGTTGGTCAGGGAAAGCCCAGAGCCCCGATGTCTGTGGTGCTGTAGATGCGCTGCCAATGGCTGGTGAGGAGCACAAAGAGGTTGAGTTGCTGGCACTTTCGGTGTGGGAGGAATCGTCCGACGTTTGTTATTTTTCGGGGTTTTATTTCAGTGGGCGCCCAGGTGCAGCTGGTGGTAAACGTCGAAGCCCTGTTGGTCAGGGAAAGCCCGGAGCCCCGGTATCTGTGGTGCTGTAGATGCGCTGGGAATGGCCGGTGAGGAGCAGCATGAGCTTGACTGGCTGGCACTTTTGGTGTGGGAGCAATCGTCCGACGTTCGTGATTTTTCATTTATTTTTTTCAGTGGGCGCCCAGGTTCAGCTGGTGGTAAACGTCGAAGCCCTGTTGGTCAGGGAAAGCGGAGAACGCCGATGTCTGTGGTGCTGTAGATGCGCTGCCAATGGCCGGTGAGGAGCAGCAAGAGCTTGACTGGCTGGCACTTTTGGTGTGGGAGCAATCGTCCGACGTTTGTGATTATTCGGGGTTTTTTTTCAGTGGGAGCCCAGGTGCAGCTGGTGGTAACAGTCAAAGCCCTGTTGGTCAGGGAAAGTCCAGAGCCCTGATGTCTTTGGTGCTGTAGATGCGCTGGGAATGGGCGGTGAGGAGCAGCAAGAGCTTGACAGGCTGGCATTTAAGGTGTGGCAGGAATCGTCCAACATTTGTGATTTTTCGGGGTTTTTTTTCAGTGGGCGCCCATGTGCAGCTGGTGGTAAACGTCGAACCCCTGTTTGTCAGCGAAAGCCCGGAGCCCCGATGTCTGTGGTGCTGTAGATGCGCTGCCAATGGCCGGTGAGGAGCAGCAAAAGCTTGTGTTGCTGGCACTTTTGGTGTGGGAGCAATCGTCGGACGTTTGTGATTTTTGGGGATTTTTATTCACTGGGCGCCCAGGTTCAGCTGGTGGTAAACTTCTAAGCCCTGTTGGTCAGGGAAAGCCCGGAGGCCCGATGTCTGTGGTGCTGTAGATGCACTGCCAATGGCCGGTGAGGAGCAGCAAGAGTTTGACTGGCTGGCACTTTTCGTGTGGGAGCAATCGTCCGACGTTTGTGATTTTTCGGGGTTCTTTTCAGTGGGAGCCCAGGTGCAGCGGGTGGTAAACGTCGAAGCCCTGTTGGTCAGGGAAAGCCCGGAGCCCCGATGTCTGTGGTGCTGTTAATGCGCTGCCAATGGCCGGTGAGGAGCAGCAAGAGCTTGAGTTGCTGGCACTTTCACTGTGGGAGCAATCGTCCGATGTTTGTGATTTTTCGTTTATTTTTTTCAGTGGGCGCCCAGGTGCAGCTGATGGTAAATGTCGAAGCCCTGTTGTTCAGGGAAAGCGCAGAACCCCGATGTCTGTGGTGCTGTAGATGCACTACCAAAGTCCGGTGAGTAGCAGCAGGAGCTTGAGTTGCTGGCACTTTTGGTGTGGGAGCAATCGTCCGACGTTCGTGATTTTTCGGGGTTTTTTTTCAGTGGGAGCCCAGGTGCAACTGGTGGTAAACGTCGAAGCCCTGTTGGTCAGGGAAAGCCCGGAGCCCCGATGTCTGTGGTGCTGTAGATGCGCTGGGAATGGCCGGTGAGGGGTAGCAAGAGCTTGAGTTGCTGGCACTTTTGGTGTGGGAGCAATCGTCCGACGTTCGTGATTTTTCGGGGTTTTATTTCAGTGGGAGCCCAGGTGCAGCTGGTGGTAAACGTCGAAGCCCTGTTCGTCAGGGAAAGCCCGGAGCCCCGATGTCTGTGGTGCTGTAGATGCGCTGCCAATGGCCGGTGAGGAGCAGCAAGAGCTTGACTGGCTGGCACTTTCGGTGTGGGAGCAATCGTCCGACGTTCGTGATTCTTCGCGGTTTTACTTTCAGTGGGCGCCCAGGTGCAGCTGGTGGTAAATGTCGAAGCCCTGTTGGTCAGGGAAAGCCCGGAGCCCCGATGTCTGTGGTGCTGTAGATGCGCTGGGAATGGAAGGTGATGAGCACCTACAGCTTGACTGGCTGGCACTTTCGGTGTGGGAGCAATCGTCCGACGTTCGTGATTTTTCGGGGTTTTACTTTCAGTGGGCGCCCAGGTGCAGCTGGTGGTAAACATCGAAGCCCTGTTCGTCACGGAAAGCCCGGATCCCCGATGTCTGTGGTGCTGTAGATGCGCTGGGAATGGGCGGTGAGGAGCAGCAAGAGCTTGAGTTGCTGGCACTTTCAGTGTGGGAGCAATCGTCGGACGTTTGTGATTTTTGGGGATTTTTATTCACTGGGCACCCAGGTTCAGCTGGTGGTAAACGTCGAAGCCCTGTTGGTCAGGGAAAGCCCGGAGCCCCGATGTCTGTGGTGCTGTAGATGCGCTGGGAATGTGCGGTGAGGAGCAGCAAGAGCTTGACAGGCTGGCATTTAAGGTGTGGCAGGAATCGTCCGACATTTGTGATTTTTGGGGTTTTTTTTTCAGGGGGCGCCCAGGTTCAGCTCGTGTTAAAAGTCGAAGCCCTGTTGGTCAGGGAAAGCCCGGAGCCCCGATGTCTGTGGTGCTGTAGATACGCTGCCAATGGCCGGTGAGTAGCAGCAAGAGCTTGAGTTGCTGGCACTTTCGGTGTGGGAGGAATCGTCCGACGTTCGTGATTTTTCGGGATTTTTTTTCAGTGGGCGCCCAGGTGCAGCGGGTGGTAAACTTCGAAGCCCTGTTGGTCAGGGAAAGCCCGGAGCCCCGATGTCTGTGGTGCTGTAGATGCGCTGGGAATGGCCGGTGAGGAGCAGCAAGAGCTTGAGTTGCTGGCACTTTCGGTGTGGGAGGAATCGTCCGACGTTCGTGATTTTTCGGGGTTTTATTTCAGTGGGCGCCCAGGTGCAGCTGGTGGTAAACGTCGAAGCCCTGTTGGTCAGGGAAAGCCCGGAGCCCCGATGTCTGTGGTGCTGTAGATGCGCTGGGAATGGGAGGTGAGTCGCAGCAAGAGCTTGACTGGCTGGCACTTTCGGTGTGGGAGGAATCGTCCGACGTTCGTGATTTTTCGGGGTTTTATTTCAGTGTGCGCCCAGCTGCAGCGGGTGGTAAACGTCGAAGCCCTGTTGGTCAGGGAAAGCCCGGAGCCCCGATGTCTGTCGTGCTGTAGATGGGCTGGCAATGGCCGGTGAGCAGCAGCAAGAGCTTGACTGTCTGGCACTTTTGGTGTGAGAGCAATCGTCCGACGTTCGTGATTTTTCGGTGTTCTTTTCAGTGGGAGCCCAGGTGCAGCGAGTGGTAAACGTCGAAGCCCTGTTCGTCAGGGAATGCCCGGAGCCCCGATGTCTGTGGTGCTGTAGATGCACTGCCACTGTCCGGTGAGGAGCAGCATGAGCTTGACTGGCTGGCACTTTTGGTGTGGGAGCAATCGTCCGACGTTCGTCATTTTTCAGGGTTTATTTTCACTGGGCAACCAGGTGCAGCTGGTGGTAAATATCAAAGGCCTGTTGGTCAGGGAAAGCCCGGAGCCGGGATGTCTGTGGTGCTGTAGATGCGCTGCCAGTGGCCGGGGAGGAGCAGCAAGAGCTTGACTGGCTGGCACTTTTGCTGTGGGAGCAATCGTCCGACGTTCGTGATTTTTCTTTTATTTTTTTCAGCGGGCGCCCAGGTTCAGCTGGTGGTAAACGTCGAAGCCCTGTTGGTCAGGGAAAGCGCAGAACCCCGATGTCTGTGGTGCTGTAGATGCACTGCCAAAGTCCGGTGAGTAGCAGCAAGAGCTTGAGTTGCTGGCACTTTCGGTGTGGGAGGAATCGTCCGACGTTCGTGATTTTTCGGGATTTTTTTTCAGTGGGCGCCCAGGTGCAGCTGGTGGTAAATTTCGAAGCCCTGTTGGTCAGGGAAAGCCCGGAGCCCCGATGTCTGTGGTGCTGTAGATGCGCTGGGAATGGCCGGTGAGGAGCAGCAAGAGCTTGAGTTGCTGGCACTTTCGGTGTGGGAGGAATCGTCCGACGTTCGTGATTTTTCGGGGTTTTATTTCAGTGGGCGCCCAGGTGCAGCTGGTGGTAAACGTCGAAGCCCTGTTGGTCAGGGAAAGCCCGGAGCCCCGATGTCTGTGGTGCTGTAGATGCGCTGGGAATGGGAGGTGAGTCGCAGCAACAGCTTGACTGGCTGGCACTTTCGGTGTGGGAGGAATCGTCCGACGTTCGTGATTTTTCGGGGTTTTATTTCAGTGGGCGCCCAGCTGCAGCGGGTGGTAAACGTCGAAGCCCTGTTGGTCAGGGAAAGCCCGGAGCCCCGATGTCTGTGGTGCTGTAGATGCGCTGGGAATGGGAGGTGAGTCGCAGCAAGAGCTTGACTGGCTGGCACTTTCGGTGTGGGAGGAATCGTCCGACGTTCGTGATTTTTCGGGGTTTTATTTCAGTGGGCGCCCAGGTGCAGCTGGTGGTAAATGTCGAAGCCCTGTTCGTCAGGGAAAGCCCGGAGCCCCGATGTCTGTCGTGCTGTAGATGGGCTGGCAATGGCCGGTGAGCAGCAGCAAGAGCTTGACTGTCTGGCACTTTTGGTGTGAGAGCAATCGTCCGACGTTCGTGATTTTTCGGTGTTCTTTTCAGTGGGAGCCCAGGTGCAGCGAGTGGTAAACGTCGAAGCCCTGTTGGTCAGGGAATGCCCGGAGCCCCGATGTCTGTGGTGCTGTAGATGCACTGCCACTGTCCGGTGAGGAGCAGCATGAGCTTGACTGGCTGGCACTTTTGGTGTGGGAGCAATCGTCCGACGTTCGTCATTTTTCAGGGTTTATTTTCACTGGGCAACCAGGTGCAGCTGGTGGTAAATATCAAAGGCCTGTTGGTCAGGGAAAGCCCGGAGCCACGATGTCTGTGGTGCTGTAGATGCGCTGCCAGTGGCCGGGGAGGAGCAGCAAGAGCTTGACTGGCTGGCACTTTTGCTGTGGGAGCAATCGTCCGACGTTCGTGATTTTTCTTTTATTTTTTTCAGCGGGCGCCCAGGTTCAGCTGGTGGTAAACGTCGAAGCCCTGTTGGTCAGGGAAAGCGCAGAACCCCGATGTCTGTGGTGCTGTAGATGCACTGCCAAACTCCGGTGAGGAGCAGCAAGAGTTTGAGTTGCTGGCACTATTGGTGTGGGAGCAATCGTCCGACGTTCGTGATTTTTCGGGGTTTTATTTCAGTGGGAGCCCAGGTGCAGCTGGTGGTAAACGTCGAAGCCCTGTTGGTCAGGGAATGCCTGGAGCCCCGATCTCTGTGGTGCTGTAGATGCGCTGGCAATGGCTGGTGAGGAGCAGCAAGAGCTTGACTGTCTGGCACGTTGGGTGTGGGAGCAATCGTCGGACGTTTGTGATTTTTGGGGATTTTTATTCACTGGGCGCCCAGGTTCAGCTGGTGGTAAACGTCGAAGCCCTGTTGGTCAGGGAAAGCCCGGAGCCCCGATGTCTGTGGTGCTGTAGATGCGCTGGCAATGGCCGGTGAGGAGCAGCCAGAGCTTGAGTTGCTGGCACTTTTGGTGTGGGAGCAATCGTCCGACGTTCTGATTTTTCGGGGTTTTACTTTCAGTGGGCGCCCAGGTTCAGCTGGTGGTAAACGTCGAAGCCCTGTTCGTCAGGGAAAGCCCGGAGCCCCGATGTCTGTGGTGCTGTAGATGCGCTGGGAATGGGAGGTGAGGAGCAGCATGAGCTTGACTGGCTGGCACTTTCTGTGTGGGTGCAATCGTCCGACGTTCGTGATTTTTCGGGGTTTTATTTCAGTGGGCGCCCAGGTGCAGCTGGTGGTAAATGTTGAAGCCCTGTTGGTCAGGGAATGCCCGGAGCCCCGATGTCTGTGGTGCTGTAGATGCGCTGGGAATGGCTGGTGAGGAGCAGAAAGAGCTTGACTGTCTGGCACGTTGGGTGTGGGAGCAATCGTCGGACGTTTGTGATGTTTGGGGATTTTTATTCACTGGGCGCCCAGGTTCAGCTGGTGGTAAACGTCGAAGCCCTCTTGGTCAGGGAAAGCTCGGAGCCCCGATATCTGTGGTGCTGTAGATGCGCTGCCAATGGCCGGGGAGGAGCAGCAAGAGCTTGACTGGCTGGCACTTTTGGTGTGGGAGCAATCGTCCGATGTTCGTGATTTTTCGGGGGTTCTTTGCAGTGGGAGCCCAGGTGCAGCGGGTGGTAAACGTCGAAGCCCTGTTCGTCAGGGAAAGTCCAGAGCCCTGATGTCTGTGGTGCTGTAGATGCGCTGGGAATGGCCGGTGAGGAGCAGCAAGAGCTTGACTGGCTGGCACTTTTGGTGTGGGAGCAATTGTCCGACGTTTTTGATTTTTTAGGGTTTTTTTTTCAGTGGATAACCAGGTGCAGCTGGTGGTGAATGTCGAAGCCCTGTTGGTCAGGGAAAGCCCGGAGCCCCGATGTCTGTGGTGCTGTAGATGCGCTGGGAATGCCCGGTGAGGAGCAGCTAGAGGTTGACTGTCTGGCACTTTCGGTGTGGGAGCAATTGTCCGACGTTCGTGATTTTTCGGGGTTTTATTTCAGTTGGCGCCCAGGTGCAGCTGGTGGTAAACTTCGAAGCCCTGTTGGTCAGGGAAAGCCCGGAGCCCCGATGTCTGTGGTGCTGTAGATGCGCTGGGAATGGCTGGTGAGAAGCAGCATGAGCTTGACTGGCTGGCATTTAAGGTGTGGCAGGAATACTCTGATGTTCGTGATATTTCGTTTATTTTTTTTAGTGGGCGCCCATGTGCAGCGGGTGGTAAACGTCGAAGCCCTGTTGGTCAGGGAAAGCCCGGAGCCCCGATGTCTGTGGTGCTGTAGATGGGCTGCCAAATTCCGGTGAGGAGCAGCAAGAGCTTGACTGGCTGGCACTTTTGGTGTGGGAGCAATCGTCCGACGTTCGTGATTTTTCGGGGTTTTTTTTTCAGTGGGCACCCAGGTGCAGCTGGTGGTAAATGTCGAAGCCCGGTTCGTCAGGGAAAGCCCGGAGCCCCGATGTCTGTGGCGCTGTAGATGCGCTGGGAATGGCTGGTTGGAAGCAGCATGAGCTTGACTGGCTGGCACTTTTGGTGTGGGAGCAATCGTCCGACGTTCGTGATTTTTCGGGGTTTTTTTTTCAGTGGGCACCCAGGTGCAGCTGGTGGTAAATGTCGAAGCCCGGTTCGTCAGGGAATGCCCGGAGCCGCGATGTCTGTGGTGCTGTAGATGCGCTTCCAGTGGCCGGTGAGGAGCAGCAAGAGCTTGAGTTGCTGGCATTTTCGGTGTGGGAGCAATCGTCCGATGTTCGTGATTTTTCGGGGTTCTTTTCAGTGGGCGCCCAGGTGCAGCTGATGGTAAAAGTCGAAGCCCTGTTGGTCAGGGAAAGCCCGGAGCCCCGATGTCTGTGGTGCTGTAGATGCGCTGCCAATGGCCGGTGAGGAACAGCAAGAGCTTGACTGGCTGGCACTTTCGGTGTGGGATCAATCGTCCGACGTTTTTGATTTTTCAGGGTTTTTTTTTCAGTGGGCAACCAGGTGCAGCTGGTGGTAAACGTCGAAGCCCTGTTGGTCAGGGAAAGCCCGGAGCCGCGATGTCTGTGGCGCTGTAGATGCGCTGGGAATGGCTGGTGAGGAGCAGCAAGAGCTTGACTGGCTGGCACTTTTGCTGTGGGAGGAATCGTCCGACGTTCGTGATTTTTCTTTTATTTTTTTCAGCGGGCGCCCAATTTCAGCTGGTGGTAAACGTCGAAGCCCTGTTGGTCAGGGAAAGCGCAGAACCCCGATGTCTGTGGTGCTGTAGATGCACTGCCAAAGTCCGGTGAGTAGCAGCAAGAGTTTAAGTTGCTGGCACTTTTGGTGTGGGAGCAATCGTCCGATGTTCGTGATTTTTCGGGGTTTTATTTCAGTGGGCGCCCAGGTGCAACTGGTGGTAAATGTCGAAGCCCTGTTTGTCAGGGAAAGCCCAGAGCCCCGATGTCTGTGGTGCTGTAGATGCGCTGGGAATGGGAGGTGAGGAGCAGCATGAGCTTGAGTTGCTGGCACTTTTGGTGTGGGAGCAATCGTCCGACGTTCGTGATTTTTCGGGGTTTTATTTCAGTGGGAGCCCAGGTGCAGCTGGTGGTAAACGTCGAAGCCCTGTTTGTCAGGGAAAGTCCGGAGCCCAAATGTCTGTGGTGCTGTAGATGCGCTGGGAATGGGCGGTGATTAGCAGCAAGAGCCTGACTGGCTGGCACTTTCGGTGTGGGAGAAATCGTCCGATCTTCGTGATTTTTCAAGGTTTTTTTTCAGTGGGTGCCCAGGTGCAGCTGCTGGTAAACGTCTAAGCCCTGTTGGTCAGGGAAAGCTCGGAGCCCCGATGTCTGTGGTGCTGTAGATGCCCTGCCAATGGCCGGTGAGGAGCAGCAAGAGCTTGACTGGCTGGCACTTTCGGTGTGGGAGCAATCGTCCGACGTTCGTGATTTTTCTTTTATTTTTTTCAGTGGGCGCCCAGGTGCGGCTGGTGGTAAACGTCGAAGCCCTGTTGGTCAGGGAAAGCGCAGAACACCGATATCTGTGGTGCTGTAGATGCACTGCCAAAGTCCGGTGAGTAGCAGCAAGAGCTTGACTGTCTGGCACTTTTGGTGTGGGAGGAATCGTCCGACGTTTGTTATTTTTCGGGGTTTTATTTCAGTGGGCGCCCATTTGCAGCTGGTGGTAAACATCGAAGCCCTGTTGGTCAGGGAAAGCCCGGAGCCGCGATGTCTTTGGTGCTGTAGATGTGCTGCCAATGGCCGGGGACGAGCAGCAAGAGCTTGATAGGCTGGCACTTTCGGTGTGGCAGGAATCGCCGGACGTTTTTGATTTTTCGGGATTTTTTTTTAGTGGGAGCCCAGGTTTAGCTAGTGGTAAACGTCGAAGCCCTGTTGGTCAGGGAAAGCCCGGAGCCCCGATGTCTGTGGTGCTGTAGATGCGCTGCCAATGGGAGGTGAGGAGCAGCAAGAGCTTGACTGTCTGGCACTTTTGGTGTGGGAGCAATCGTCCGACGTTTTTGATTTTTCAGGGTTTTTTTTCAGTGGGCAACCAGGTGCAGCTGGTGGTAAATGTCAAAGGCCTGTTGGTCAGGGAAAGCCCGGAGCCACGATGTCTGTGGTGCTCTAGATGCGCTGGGAATGGGCGGTGAGGAGCAGGAAGAGCTTGTGTTGCTGGCACTTTCGGTGTGGGAGCAATCGTCCGATGTTCATGATTTTTCGTTTATTTTTTTCAGTGGGTGCCGAGGTGCAGCGGGTGGTATAACGTCAAAGCCCTGTTGGTCAGGGAAAGCCCGGAGCCCCGATGTCTGTGGTGCTGTAGATGCTCCGCCAATGGCCGGTGAGGAGCACAAAGAGCTTGACTGGCTGCCACTTTCGGTGTGGGAGCAATCGTCTGATGTTTGTGATTTTGGGGGTTTTTTTTTTCAGTGGGTGCCCAGGTGCAACTGGTGGTAAACGTCGAAGCCCTTTTGGTCAGGGAAAGCCCGGATCCCCGATGTCTGTGGTGCTGTAGATGCGCTGGGAATGGCCGGTGAGGGGTAGCAAGAGCTTGAGTTGCTGGCACTTTTGGTGTGGGAGCAATCGTCCGACGTTCGTGATTTTTCGGGGTTTTATTTCAGTGGGAGCCCAGGTGCAGCTGGTGGTAAACGTCGAAGCCCTGTTCGTCAGGGAAAGCCCTAAGCCCCGATGTCTGTGGTGCTGTAGATGCGCTGGGAATGGCCGGTGAGGGGTAGCAAGAGCTTGAGTGGCTGGCACTTTTGGTGTGAGAGCAATCGTCCGACGTTCATGATATTTGGGGATTTTTTTTCCAGTGGGCGCCTAGGTTCAGCTGGTAATAAACTTCTAAGCCCTGTTGGTCAGGGAACGCCCGGAGCCCCGATGTCTGTGGTGCTGTAGATGCGCTGGGAATGGAAGGTGAGGAGCACCTACAGCTTGACTGGCTGGCAATTTCGGTGTGGGAGCAATCGTCCGACGTTCGTGATTTTTCGGGGTTCTTTTCAGTGGGCGCCCAGGTTCAGCTGGTGGTAAATGTCGAAGGCCTGTTGGTCAGGGAAAGCCCGGAGCCCCGATGTCTGTGGTGCTGTAGATGCGCTGCCAATGGCTGGGGAGGAGCAGCAAGAGCTTGACTGGCTGGCACTTTCGGTGTGGGAGCAATTGTCCGACGTTTTTGATTTTTTAGGGTTTTTTTTTCAGTGGGCGCCCATGTGCAGCTGGTGGTAAATGTCGAAGCCCTGTTGGTCAGGGAAAGCCCGGAGCCGCGATGTCTGTGGTGCTGTAGATGCGCTGGTAATGCCCGGTGAGGAGCAGCTAGAGGTTGACTGTCTGGCACTTTCGGAGTGGGAGCAATTGTCCGACGTTCGTGATTTTTCGGGGTTTTTTTTCAGTGGGCGCCCAGGTGCAGCTGGTGGTAAACGTCGAAGCCCTGTTGGTCAGGGAAAGCCCGGAGCCCCGATGTCTGTGGTGCTGTAGATGCGCTGGGAACGGCTGGTGAGAAGCAGCATGAGCTTGACTGGCTGGCATTTAAGGTGTGGCAGGAATCGTCTGATGTTCGTGATATTTCGTTTATTTTTTTTAGTGGGCGCCCATGTGCAGCTGGTGGTAAACGTCGAAGCCCTGTTGGTCAGGGAAAGCCCGGAGCCCCGATGTCTGTGGTGCTGTAGATGCGCTGGGAATGGCCGGTGAGGAGCAGCAAGAGCTTGACTGGCTGGCACTTTCGTTGTGGGAGCAATCGTCCGACGTTCGTGATTTTTCGGGGTTTTATTTCAGTGGGCGCCCAGGTTCAGCTGGTGGTAAACGTCGAAGCCCTGTTGGTCAGGGAAAGCCCGGAGCCCCGATGTCTGTGGCGCTGTAGATGCGCTGGGAATGGCCGGTGTTCAGCAGCTAGAGCTTGACTGTCTGGCACTTTTGGTGTGGGAGCAATCGTCCGACGTTCGTGATTTTTCGGGGTTCTTTTCAGTGGGAGCCCAGGTTCAGCGAGTGGTAAACGTCGAAGGCCTGTTGGTCAGGGAAAGCCCGGAGCCCCGATGTCTGTGGTGCTGTAGATGCGCTGGGAATGGCCGGTGAGGAGCAGCAAGAGCTTGACTGGCTGGCACTTTTGGTGTGGGAGCAATCGTCCGACGTTCGTCATTTTTCAGGGTTTTTTTTCAGTGGGCGCCCAGGTGCAGCTGGTGGTAAATGTCGAAGGCCTGTTGGTCAGGGAAAGCCCGGAGCCACGATGTCTGTGGTGCTGTAGATGCGCTGCCAATGGCCGGTGAGGAGCAGCAAGAGCTTGGCTGGCTGGCATTTAAGGTGTGGCAGGAATCGTCCGACGTTCGTGATTTTTGGGGTTTTTTTTTCAGGGGGCACCCAGGTGCAGCTGGTGGTAAATGTCGAAGCCCGGTTGGTCAGGGAAACCCCGGAGCCCCGATGTCTGTGGTGCTGTAGATGCGCTGGGAATGGCTGGTGAGGAGCAGCATAGCTTGACAGGCTGGCACTTTCGGTGTGGGAGCAATCGTCCGACGTTCGTGATTTTTCGGGGTTCTTTTCAGTGGCAGCCCAGCTGCAGCGAGTGGTAAACGTCGAAGCCCTGTTGGTCAGGGAAAGCCCGGAGCCCCGATGTCTGTGGTGCTGTAGATGCGCTGGGAATGGCCGGTGAGGAGCAGCAAGAGCTTGACAGGCTGGCACTTTCGGTGTGGGAGCAATCGTCCGATGTTCGTGATTTTTCGTTTATTTTTTTCAGTGGGCGCCCAGGTTCAACTGGTGGTAAACGTCGAAGCCCTGTTCGTCAGGGAAAGCTCAGAGCCCCGATGTCTGTGGTGCTGTAGATGCGCTGGGAATGGCCGGTGAGGAGCAGCAAGAGCTTGTGTTGCTGGCACTTTCGGTGTGGGAGCAATCGTCCGATGTTCGTGATTTTTCGGGGTTTTACTTTCAGTGGGCGCCCAGGTTCAGCTGGTGGTAAACGTCGAAGCCCTGTTGGTCACGGAAAGCCCGGAGCCCCGATATCTGTGATGCTGTAGATGCGCTGGGAATGGGCGGTGAGGAGCAGCAAGAGCTTGACTGTCTGGCACTTTCGGTGTGGGAGCAATCGTCCGATGTTCGTGATTTTTAGTTTATTTTTTTCAGTGGGCGCCCAGGTTCAGCTGGTGGTAAACGTCGAAGCCCTGTTGGTCAGGGAAAGCGCAGAACCCCAATGTATGTGGTGCTGTAGATGCACGGCCAAAGTCTGGTGAGTAGCAGCAAGAGCTTGAGTTGCTGGCACTTTCGTTGTGGGAGCAATCGTCCGACGTTCGTGATTTTTCGGAGTTTTATTTCAGTGGGCGCCCAGGTGCAGCTGGTGGTAAATGTCGAAGCCCTGTTAGTCAGGGAAAGCCCGGAGCCCCGATGTCTGTGGTGCTGTAGATGCGCTGCCAATGGTCGGTGAGGAGCAGCAAGAGGCTGACATGCTGGCACTTTCGGTGTGGGAGCAATCGTCCGACGTTCGTGATTTTTGGGTTTTTTTTCAGTGGGCGCCCAGGTGCAGCTGGTGGTAAACGTTGAAGCCCTGTTCGTCAGGGAAAGCCCAGAGCCCCGATGTCTGTGGTGCTGTAGATGCACTGGGAGTGGCCGGGGAGGAGCAGCAAGAGCTTGACTGGCTGGCACTTTCGTTGTGGGAGCAATCGTCTGACGTTCGTGATTTTTCGGGGTTTTATTTCAGTGGGCGCCCAGGTGCAGCTGGTGGTAAACGTTGAAGCCCTGTTGGTCAGGGAAAGCTCGGAGCCCCGATGTCTGTGGTGCTGTAGATGCCCTGCCAATGGGCGGTGAGTAGCAGCAAGAGCTTGAGTTGCTGGCACTTTCGGTGTGGGAGCAATCGTCTGACGTTCGTGATTTTTCGGGTTTTTTTTCCAGTGGGCGCCCAGGTGCAGCTGGTGGTAAACGGCGAAGCCCTGTTTGTCAGGGAAAGCCCGGAGCCCCGATGTCTGTGGTGATGTAGATGCGCTGCCAATGGCCGGTGAGGAACAGCAGGAGCTTGTGTTGCTGGCACTTTCGGTGTGGGTGCAATCGTCCGACGTTCGTGATTTTTCGGGGTTCTTTTCAGTGGGAGCCCAGGTGCAGCGAGTGGTAAACGTCGAAGCCCTGTTGGTCAGGGAAAGCCTGGAGCCCCGATGTCTGTGGTGCTGTAGATGCGCTGGGAATGGCCGGTGAGGAGCAGCAAGAGCTTGACTGGCTGGCACTTTTGGTGTGGGAGCAATTGTCCGATGTTCGTGATTTTTCTTTTATTTTTTTCAGTGGGCGCCCAGGTTCAGCTGGTGGTAAACGTCGAAGCCCTGTTGGTCAGGGAACGCGCAGAACCCCGATGTCTGTGGTGCTGTAGATGCGCTGCCAATGGCCGGTGAGGAGCAGCAAGAGCTTGACTGGCTGGCACTTTCAGTGTGGGAGCAATAGTCCGACGTTTGTGATTTTTCGGGGTTTTTTTCAGTGGGCACCCAGGTGCAGGTGATGGTAAATGTCGAAGCCCTCTTGGTCAGGGAAAGCGTAGAACCCCGATGTCTGTGGTGCTGTAGATGCACTGCCAAAGTCCGGTGAGTATCAGCAAGAGCTTGACTGGCTGGCACTTTCGGTGTGGGAGGAATCGTCCGACGTTCGTGATTTTTCAGGGTTTTATTTCAGTGGGCGCCCAGGTGCAGCTGGTGGTAAACGTTGAAGCCCAGTTGGTCAGGGAAAGCCCGGAGCCCCGATGTCTGTGGTGCTGTAGATGCGCTGTGAATGGCCGGTGAGGAGCAGCAAGAGCTTGTGTTGCTGGCACTTTCGGTGTGGGAGCAATCGTCCGACGTTCGTGACATTTCGGGGTTCTTTTCAGTGGGAGCCTAGGTGCAGCGAGTGGTAAACGTCGAAGCCCTGTTCGTCAGGGAAAGCCCGGAGCTCCGATGTCTGTAGTGCTGTACATGAGCTGCCAGTGGCTGGTGAGGAACTGCAAGAGCTTGACTGGCTGGCACTTTGGGTGTGGGATCAATTGTCCGACGTTTTCGATTTTTCAGGGTTTTTTTTCAGTGGCCAACTAGGTGCAGCTGGTGGTAAATGTCGAAGGCCTGTTGGTCAGGGAAAGCCCAGAGCCGCGATGTCTGTGGTGCTGTAGATGCGCTGCCAATGGCCGGTGAGGAGCAGCAAGAGCTTGACTGGCTGGCACTTTCAGTGTGGGAGCAATAGTCCGACGTTTGTGATTTTTCGCGGTTTTTTTCAGTGGGCACCCAGGTGCAGCTGGTGGTAAACGTCGAAGCCCTGTTGGTCAGGGAAAGCGCAGAACCCCGATGTCTGTGGTGCTGTAGATGCGCTGGGAATGGCCGGTGAGAAGCAGCAAGAACTTGTGTTGCTGGCACTTTCGGTGTGTGAGCAATCTACCGATGTTCGTGATTTTTTGGGGGTTCTTTTCAGTGGGCGCCCAGGTGCAGCTGGTGGTAAACGTCGAAGCCCTGTTCGTCAAGGAAAGTCCAGAGCCCCGATGTCAGTGGTGCTGTAGATGCGCTGGCAATGGCTGGTGAGGAGTAGCTACAGCTTGACAGGCTGGCACTTTCGGTGTTGGAGCAATCGTCCGACGTTCGTGATTTTTCGGGGTTTTTTTTCAGTGGGCGCCCAGGTTCAGCTGGTGGTAAACGTCGAAGCCCTGTTGGTCAGGGAAAGCCCGGAGCCCCGATGTCTGTGGTGCTGTAGATGCGCTGCCAATGGGCGGTGAGTAGCAGCAAGAGCTTGAGTTCCTGGCACTTTCGTTGTGGGAGCAATCGTCCGACGTTCGTGATTTTTCGGGTTTTTTTTCCAGTGCGCGCCCAGGTTCAGCTGGTGGTAAACGTCGAAGCCCTGTTCGTCAGGGAAAGCCCGGAGCCCCGATGTCTGTGGTGCTGTAGATGCGCTGGGAATGGGAGGTGAGTAGCAGCAAGAGCTTGAGTTGCTGGCACTTTCGGTGTGGGAGCAATCGTGCGATGTTCGTGATTTTTCGTTTATTTTTTTCAGTGGGCGCCCAGGTGCAGCTGGTGGTAAACGTTGAAGCCCTGTTGGTCAGGGAAAGCCCGGAGCCCCGATGTCTGTGGTGCTGTAGATGCGCCTCCAATGGCCGGTGAGGAGCAGCAAGAGCTTGACAGGCTGGCATTTAAGGTGTGGCAGGAATCGTCCGACATTTGTGATTTTTGGGGTTTTTTTTTCAGGGGGCACCCAGGTGCAGCTGGTGGTAAATGTCGAAGCCCTGTTGGTCTGGGAAAGCCCGGAGCCCCGATGTCTGTGGTGCTGTAGATGCGCTGGGAATGGCCGGTGAGGAGCAGCAAGAGCTTGACTGGCTGGCACTTTCGGTGTGGGAGCAATCGTGCGATGTTCGTGATTTTTCGTTTACTTTTTTCAGTGGGCGCCCAGGTGCAGCTGGTGGTAAACGTTGAAGCCCTGTTGTTCAGGGAAAACGCAGAACCCCGATGTCTGTGGTGCTGTAGATGCACTGCCAAAGTCCGGTGAGTAGCAGTAAGAGCTTGAGTTGCTGGCACTTTCGGTGTGGGAGCAATCGTCCGACGTTTGTAATTTTTCGGGGTTTTTTTCAGCGGGCGCCCAGGTGCAGCTGGTGGTAAACGTTGAAGCCCTGTTGTTCAGGGAAAGCGCAGGACCCCGATGTCTGTGGTGCTGTAGATGCACTGCCAAAGTCCGGTGAGTAGCAGCAAGAGCTTGAGTTGCTGGCACTTTCGGTGTGGGAGCAATTGTCCGACGTTTGTGATTTTTCGGGGTTTTTTTCAGCGGGCTCCGAGGTGCAGCTGGTGGTAAATGTCGAAGCCCTGTTCGTCAGGGAAAGCCCGGAGCCGGGATGTCTGTGGTGCTGTAGATTCACTGCCCATGGCCGGTGAGGAGCAGCAAGAGCTTGACTGGCTGGCACTTTTGGTGTGGGAGCAATCGTCCGACGTTTTTGATTTTTCAGGGTTTTTTTTCAGTGGGTAACAAGGTGCAGCTGGTGGTAAATGTCGAAGCCCTGTTGGTCAGGGAAAGCCCGGAGCCGTGATGTCTGTGGTGCTGTAGATGCGCTGCCAATGGCCGGGGAGGAGCAGCAAGAGCTTGACTGTTTGGCACTTTCGGTGTGGGAGCAATCATCCGACGTTTGTGATTTTTCGTTTATTTTTTTCAGTGGGCGCCCAGGTGCAGCTGGTGGTAATCGTCGAAGGCCTGTTGGTCAGGGAAAGCCCAGAGCCCCGATGTCTGTGGTGCTGTAGATGCGCTGGGAATGGCCGGTGAGGAGCAGCAAGAGCTTGAGTTGCTGGCACTTTTGGTGTGGGAGCATTCGTCCGACGTTTTTGATTTTTCAGGGTTTTTTTTCAGTGGGTAACCAGGTGCAGCTGGTGGTAAATGTCGAAGCCCTGTTGGTCAGGGAAAGCCCGGAGCCGCGATGTCTGTGGTGCTGTAGATGCGCTGGGAATGGCCGGTGAGGAGCAGCAAGAGCTTGACTGGCTGGCACTTTCGGTGTGGGAGCAATCGTCCGACGTTCGTGATTTTTTAGGGTCTTACTTTCAGTGGGCGCCCAGGTTCAGCTGGTGGTAAACGTCGAAGCCCTGTTGGTCACGGAAAGCCCGCAGCCCCGATATCTGGGATGCTGTAGATGAGCTGCCAATGGCCGGTGAGGAGCAGCAAGAGCTTGACTGTCTGGCACTTTCGGTGTGGGAGCAATCGTCCGACGTTCGTGATTTTTCGGGGTTTTTTTTCAGTGGGCGCCCAGGTTCAGCTGGTGGTAAACGTCGAAGCCCTGTTGTTCAGGGAAAGCGCAGAACCCCAATGTCTGTGGTGCTGTAGATGCACTGCCAAAGTCTGGTGAGTAGCAGCAAGAGCTTGAGTTGCTGGCACTTTCGTTGTGGGAGCAATCGTCTGACGTTCGTGATTTTTCGGAGTTTTATTTCAGTGTGCGCCCAGGTGCAGCTGGTGGTAAACGTTGAAGCCCAGTTGGTCAGGGAAAGCTCGGAGCCCCGATGTCTGTGGTGCTGTAGATGCCCTGCCAATGGGCAGTGAGTAGCAGCAAGAGCTTGAGTTGCTGGCAGTTTCGGTGTGGGAGCAATCGTCCGATATTCATGATTTTTCGTTTATTTTTTTCAGTGGGCGCCCAGGTGCAGCTGGTGGTAAACGTCGAACGCTGTTCGTCAGGGAAAGCCTGGAGCCCCGATGTCTGTGGTGCTGTAGATGCGCTGGGAATGGCCGGTGTTCAGCAGCTAGAGCTTGACTGTCTGGCACTTTTGGTGTGGGAGCAATCGTCCGACGTTCGTGATTTTTCGGGGTTCTTTTCAGTGGGAGCCCAGGTGCAGCTGGTGGTAAACGTCGAAGGCCTGTTGGTCAGGGAAAGCCCAGAGCCCCGATGTCTGTGGTGCTGTAGATGCACTGCCAAAGTCCGGTGAGTAGCAGCAAGAGCTTGAGTTGCTGGCAGTTTCGTTGTGGGAGCAATCGTCCGACGTTCGTGATTTTTCGGGGTTTTATTTCAGTGGGAGCCCAGGTGCAGCTGGTGGTAAATGTCGAAGCCCTGATGGTCAGGGAAAGCCCGGAGCCCCGATGTCTGTGGTGCTGTAGATGTGCTGCCAATGGCCGGTGAGGAGCAGCAAGAGCTTGAGTTGCTGGCACTTTCGTTGTGGGAGCAATCGTCCGACGTTCGTGATTTTTCGGGTTTTTTTTCCAGTGGGCGCCCAGGTTCAGCTGGTGGTAAACGTCGAAGCCCTGTTGGTCAGGGAAAGCCCGGAGCCGCGATGTCTGTGGTGCTGTAGATGTGCTGCCAATCGCCGCTGAGGAGCAGCAAGAGCTTGACTGGCTGGCACTTTGGGTGTGGGAGCAATCGTCGGACGTTCGTGATTTTTCGGGGTTTTATTTCAGTGGGCGCCCAGGTTCAGCTGGTGGTAATCGTCGAAGCCCAGTTGGTCAGGGAAGGCCCGGAGCCCCGATGTCTGTGGTGCTGTAGATGCGCTGGGAATGGCCGGTGTTCAGCAGCTAGAGCTTGACTGTCTGGCACTTTTGGTGTGGGAGCAATCGTCCGACGTTCGTGATTTTTCGGGGTTCTTTTCAGTGGGAGCCCAGGTGCAGCTGGTGGTAAACGTCGAAGGCCTGTTGGTCAGGGAAAGCCCAGAGCCCCGATGTCTGTGGTGCTGTAGATGCGCTGGGAATGGCCGGTGAGGAGCAGCAAGAGCTTGAGTTGCTGGCACTTTCGGTGTGGGAGGAATCGTCCGACGTTCGTGATTTTTCGGGGTTTTATTTCACTGGGCTCCCAGGTTCAGCTGGTGGTAAACGTCGAAGCCCTGTTGGTCAGGGAAAGCCCGGAGCCCCGATGTCTGTGGTGCTGTAGATGCGCTGCCAATGGCCGGTGAGGAGCAGCAAGAGGTTGACTGGCTGGCACTTTTGGTGTGGGAGCAATCGTCGGACGTTCGTGATTTTTCGGGGTTCTTTTCAGTGGGAGCCCAGGTTCAGCGAGTGGTAAACGTCGAAGGCCTGTTGGTCAGGGAAAGCCCGGAGCCCCGATGTCTGTGGTGCTGTAGATGCGCTGGGAATGGCCGGTGAGGAGCAGCAAGAGCTTGACTGGCTGGCACTTTCGGTGTGGGAGCAAACGTGCGATGTTCGTGATTTTTCGTTTATTTTTTTCAGTGGGCGCCCAGGTTCAGCTGGTGGTAAACGTTGAAGCCCTGTTGTTCAGGGAAAGCGCAGAAACCCGATGTCTGTGGTGCTGTAGATGCACTGCCAAAGTCCGGTGAGTAGCAGCAAGAGCTTGAGTTGCTGGCACTTTTGTTGTGGGAGCAATCGTCCGACGTTCGTGATTTTTGGGGTTTTTTTCAGTGGGCGCCCAGGTGCAGCTGGTGGTAAACGTTGAAGCCCTGTTGGTCAGGGAAAGCTCGGAGCCCCGATGTCTGTGGTGCTGTAGATGCACTGGGAGTGTCCGGGGAGGAGCAGCAAGAGCTTGACTGGCTGGCACTTTCGTTGTGGGAGCAATCGTCCGACGTTTGTGATTTTTCGGGGTTTTATTTCAGTGGGCGCCCAGGTGCAGCTGGTGGTAAACTTCTAAGCCCTGTTGGTCAGGGAAAGCCCGGAGCCCCGATGTCTGTGGTGCTGTAGATGCGCTGGGAATGGCCGGTGTTCAGCAGCTAGAGCTTGACTGTCTGGCACTTTTGGTGTGGGAGCAGTCGTCCGACGTTCGTGATTTTTCGGGGTTCTTTTCAGTGGGAGCCGAGGTGCAGCTGGTGGTAAATGTCGAAGCCCTGATGGTCAGGGAAAGCCCGGAGCCCCGATGTCTGTGGTGCTGTAGATGCGCTGCCAATAGCCGGTGAGGAGCAGCAAGAGCTTGAGTTGCCCACACTTTCAGTGTGGGAGCAATCGTCCGACGTTTTTGATTTTCCAGGGTTTTTTTTCAGTGGGTAACAAGGTGCAGCTGGTGGTAAATGTCGAAGCCCTGTTGGTCAGGGAAAGCCCGGAGCCCCGATGTCTGTGGTGCTGTAGATGCGCTGGGAATGGCCGGTGAGGAGCAGCAGGACCTTGAGTTGCTGGCACTGTCGTTGTGGGAGCAATCGTCCGACGTTCGTGATTTTTCGGAGTTTTATTTCAGTGGGCGCCCAGGTGCAGCTGGTGGTAAATGTCGAAGCCCTGTTGGTCAGGGAAAGCCCGGAGCCCCGATGTCTGTGGTGCTGTAGATGCGCTGCCAATGGCCGGTGAGGAGCAGCAAGAGCTTGACTGTCTGGCACTTTCGGTGTGGGTGCAATCGTCCGACGTTCGTGATTTTTGGGGTTTTTTTCAGTGGGCGCCCAGGTGCAGCTGGTGGTAAACGTTGAAGCCCTGTTGGTCAGGGAAAGCTCGGAGCCCCGATGTCTGTGGTGCTGTAGATGCACTGGGAGTGTCCGGGGAGGAGCAGCAAGAGCTTGACTGGCTGGCACTTTCGTTGTGGGAGCAATCGTCCGACGTTTGTGATTTTTCGGGGTTTTATTTCAGTGGGCGCCCAGGTGCAGCTGGTGGTAAACGTTGAAGCCCTGTTGGTCAGGGAAAGCTCGGAGCCCCGATGTCTGTGGTGCTGTAGATGCCCTGCCAATGGGCGGTGAGTAGCAGCAAGAGCTTGAGTTGCTGGCACTTTCGGTGTGGGAGCAATCGTCCGATGTTCATGATTTTTCGTTTATTTTTTTCAGTGGGCGCCCAGGTGCAGCTGGTGGTAAACGTCGAAGCCCTGTTCGTCAGGGAAAGCCCGGAGCCCCGATGTCTGTGGTGCTGTAGATGCGCTGGGAATGGGCGGTGAGGAGCAGCAAGAGCTTGTGTTGCTGGCACTTTCGGTGTGGGAGCAATCGTCCGATGTTCGTGATTTTTCGGGGTTTTACTTTCAGTGGGCGCCCAGGTTCAGCTGGTGGTAAACGTCGAAGCCCTGTTGGTCAGGGAAAGCCCGGAGCCCCGATGTCTGTGGTGCTGTAGATGCGCTGCCAAGGTCCGGTGAGTAGCAGCAAGAGCTTGTGTTGCTGGCACTTTCGGTGTGGGAGCAATCGTCCGATGTTCGTGATTTTTCGGGGTTTTATTTCAGTGGGCGCCCAGGTTCAGCTGGTGGTAAATGTCGAAGCCCTGATGGTCAGGGAAAGCCCGGAGCCGCGATGTCTGTGGTGCTGTAGATGCGCTGGGAATGGCCGGTGAGGAGCAGCAAGAGCTTGTGTTGCTGGCACTTTCGGTGTGGGAGCAATCGTCCGACGTTCGTGATTTTTCGGGGTTCTTTTCAGTGGGAGCCCAGGTGCAGCGAGTGGTAAACGTCGAAGCCCTGTTGGTCAGGGAAAGCCCGGAGCTCCGATGTCTGTGGTGCTGTAGATGCGCTGCCAATGGCCGGTGAGGAGCAGCAAGAGCTTGACTGGCTGGCACTTTCGGTGTGGGAGCAATCGTCCGACGTTTGTGATTTTTCGTTTATTTTTTTCAGTGGGCGCCCAGGTGCAGCGGGTGGTAAACGTCGAAGCCCAGTTGGTCAGGGAAAGCCCGGAGCCGCGATGTCTCTGGTGCTGTAGATGAGCTGGGAATGGCCGGTGAGTAGCAGCAAGAGCTTGACAGGCTGGCATTTAAGGTGTGGCAGGAATCGTCCGACATTTGTGATTTTTCAGGGTTTTTTTTCAGTGGGTAACCAGGTGCAGCTGGTGGTAAATGTCCAAGCCCCGTTCGTAAGGGAAAGCCCAGAGCCGCGATGTCTGTGGTGCTGTAGATGCGCTGGGAATGGGCGGTGAGGAGCAGCAAGAGCTTGAGTTGCTGGCACTTTCGGTGTGGTAGCAATCGTCCGACGTTTTTGATTTTTCAGGTTTTTTTTTCAGTGGGTAACCAGGTGCAGCTGGTGGTAAATGTCGAAGCCCTGTTGGTCAGGGAAAGCCCAGAGACCCGATGTCTGTGGTGCCGTAGATGCGCTGGGAATGGCCGGTGAGGAGCAGCAAGAGCTTGACTGGCTGGCACTTTCGGTGTGGGAGCAATCGTGCGATGTTCGTGATTTTTCGGGGTTTTTTTTCAGTGGGCGCCCAGGTGCAGCTGGTGGTAAACGTCGAAGCCCTGTTGGTCAGGGAAAGCCCGGAGCCCCGATGTCTGTGGTGCTGTAGATGCGCTGGGAATGGCCGGTGAGGAACAGCAAGAGCTTGAGTTGCTGGCACTTTCGGTGTGGGAGCAATCGTCCGACGTTCGTGATTTTTCGGGGTTTTATTTCAGTGGGCGCCCAGGTTCAGCTGGTGGTAAATGTCGAAGCCCTGTTGGTCAGGGAAATCCCGGAGCCCCGATGTCTGTGGTGCTGTAGATGCGCTGCCAATGGCCGGTGAGGAGCAGCAAGAGCTTGACTGGCTGGCACTTTCGGTGTGGGAGCAATCGTCCGATGTTCGTGATTTTTAGTTTATTTTTTTCAGTGGGCGCCCAGGTTCAGCTGGTGGTAAACGTCGAAGCCCTGTTGGTCAGGGAAAGCCCGGAGCCCCGATGTCTGTGGTGCTGTAGATGCGCTGCCAATGGCCGGTGAGGAGCAGCAAGAGGTTGACTGTCTGGCACTTTCGGTGTGGGAGCAATCGTCCGACGTTCGTGATTTTTCGGAGTTTTATTTCAGTGGGCGCCCAGGTGCAGCTGGTGGTAAATGTCGAAGCCCTGTTGGTCAGGGAAAGCCCGGAGCCCCGATGTCTGTGGTGCTGTAGATGCGCTGCCAATGGCCGGTGAGGAGCAGCAAGAGCTTGACTGTCTGGCACTTTTGGTGTGGGAGCAATCGTCCGACGTTCGTGATTTTTGGGGTTTTTTTCAGTGGGCGCCCAGGTGCAGCTGGTGGTAAACGTTGAAGCCCTGTTGGTCAGGGAAAGCTCGGAGCCCCGATGTCTGTGGTGCTGTAGATGCACTGGGAGTGTCCGGGGAGGAGCAGCAAGAGCTTGACTGGCTGGCACTTTCATTGTGGGAGCAATCGTCCGACGTTTGTGATTTTTCGGGGTTTTATTTCAGTGGGCGCCCAGGTGCAGCTGGTGGTAAACGTTGAAGCCCTGTTGGTCAGGGAAAGCTCGGAGCCCCGATGTCTGTGGTGCTGTAGATGCCCTGCCAATGGGCGGTGAGTAGCAGCAAGAGCTTGAGTTGCTGGCACTTTCGGTGTGGGAGCAATCGTCCGATGTTCATGATTTTTCGTTTATTTTTTTCAGTGGGCGCCCAGGTGCAGCTGGTGGTAAACGTCGAAGCCCTGTTCGTCAGGGAAAGCCCGGAGCCCCGATGTCTGTGGTGCTGTAGATGCGCTGGGAATGGGCGGTGAGGAGCAGCAAGAGCTTGTGTTGCTGGCACTTTCGGTGTGGGAGCAATCGTCCGATGTTCGTGATTTTTCGGGGTTTTACTTTCAGTGGGCGCCCAGGTTCAGCTGGTGGTAAACGTCGAAGCCCTGTTGGTCAGGGAAAGCCCGGAGCCCCGATGTCTGTGGTGCTGTAGATGCGCTGCCAATGGCCGGTGAGGAGCAGCAAGAGCTTGACTGGCTGGCACTTTCGGTGTGGGAGCAATCGTCCGACGTTCGTGATTTTTCGGGGTTTTACTTTCAGTGGGCGCCCAGGTTCAGCTGGTGGTAAACGTCGAAGCCCTGTTGGTCAGGGAAAGCCCGGAGCCCCGATGTCTGTGGTGCTGTAGATGCGCTGCCAAGGTCCGGTGAGTAGCAGCAAGAGCTTGAGTTGCTGGCACTTTCGTTGTGGGAGCAATCGTCCGACGTTCGTGATTTTTCGGGGTTTTATTTCAGTGGGGGCCCAGGTTCAGCTGGTGGTAAATGTCGGAGCCCTGATGGTCAGGGAAAGCCCGGAGCCGCGATGTCTGTGGTGCTGTAGATGCGCTGGGAATGGCCGGTGAGGAGCAGCAAGAGCTTGTGTTGCTGGCACTTTTGGTGTGGGAGCAATCGTCCGACGTTCGTGATTTTTCGGGGTTCTTTTCAGTGGGAGCCCAGGTGCAGCGAGTGGTAAACGTCGAAGCCCTGTTGGTCAGGGAAAGCCCGGAGCTCCGATGTCTGTGGTGCTGTAGATGCGCTGCCAATGGCCGGTGAGGAGCAGCAAGACCTTGACAGGCTGGCACTTTCGTTGTGGGAGCAATCGTCCGACGTTCGTGATTTTTCGGGGTTTTATTTCAGTGGGCTCCCAGGTGCAGCTGGTGGTAAATGTCGAAGCCCTGTTGGTCAGGGAAAGCCCGGAGCCGCGATGTCTGTGGTGCTGTAGATGCGCTGCCAATGGCCGGTGAGGAGCAGCAAGAGCTTGACTGGCTGGCACTTTCGGTGTGGGAGCAATCGTCCGACGTTTGTGATTTTTCGTTTATTTTTTTCAGTGGGCGCCCAGGTGCAGCGGGTGGTAAACGTCGAAGCCCAGTTGGTCAGGGAAAGCCCGGAGCCCCGATGTCTGTGGTGCTGTAGATGCGCTGGGAATGGCCGGTGAGGAGCAGCAGGAGCTTGAGTTGCTGGCACTTTCGGTGTGGGAGCAATCGTCCGACGTTCGTGATTCTTCGGGGTTTTACTTTCAGTGGGCGCCCAGGTGCAGCGGGTGGTAAATGTCGAAGCCCTGTTGGTCAGGGAAAGCCCGGAGCCGCGATGTCTCTGGTGCTGTAGATGAGCTAGGAATGGCCGGTGAGTAGCAGCAAGAGCTTGACAGGCTGGCATTTAAGGTGTGGCAGGAATCGTCCGACATTTGTGATTTTTCAGGGTTTTTTTTCAGTGGGTAACCAGGTGCAGCTGGTGGTAAATGTCCAAGCCCCGTTCGTCAGGGAAAGCCCAGAGCCGCGATGTCTGTGGTGCTGTAGATGCGCTGGGAATGGGCGGTGAGGAGCAGCAAGAGCTTGAGTTGCTGGCACTTTCGGTGTGGTAGCAATCGTCCGACGTTTTTGATTTTTCAGGGTTTTTTTTCAGTGGGTAACCAGGTGCAGCTGGTGGTAAATGTCGAAGCCCTGTTGGTCAGGGAAAGCCCAGAGACCCGATGTCTGTGGTGCTGTAGATGCGCTGGGAATGGCCGGTGAGGAGCAGCAAGAGCTTGACTGGCTGGCACTTTCGGTGTGGGAGCAATCGTGCGATGTTCGTGATTTTTCGGGGTTTTTTTTCAGTGGGCGCCCAGGTGCAGCTGGTGGTAAACGTCGAAGCCCTGTTGGTCAGGGAAAGCCCGGAGCCCCGATGTCTGTGGTGCTGTAGATGCGCTGGGAATGGCCGGTGAGGAACAGCAAGAGCTTGAGTTGCTGGCACTTTCGGTGTGGGAGCAATCGTCCGACGTTCGTGATTTTTCGGGGTTTTATTTCAGTGGGCGCCCAGGTGCAGCTGGTGGTAAATGTCGAAGCCCTGTTGGTCAGGGAAATCCCGGAGCCCCGATGTCTGTGGTGCTGTAGATGCGCTGCCAATGGCCGGTGAGGAGCAGCAAGAGCTTGACTGGCTGGCACTTTCGGTGTGGGAGCAATCGTCCGATGTTCGTGATTTTTAGTTTATTTTTTTCAGTGGGCGCCCAGGTTCAGCTGGTGGTAAACGTCGAAGCCCTGTTGGTCAGGGAAACCCCGGAGCCCCGATGTCTGTGGTGCTGTAGATGCGCTGCCAATAGCCGGTGAGGAGCAGCAAGAGCTTGACTGGCTGGCACTTTTGGTGTGGGAGCAATTGTCCGACGTTCGTGATTTTTGGGGGTTTTATTTCAGTGGGCGCCCAGGTTCAGCTGGTTGTAAACGTCGAAGCCCAGTTGGTCAGGGAAAGCCCGGAGCCCCGATGTCTGTGGTGCTGTAGATGCGCTGGGAATGGCCGGTGTGTAGCAGCAAGAGCTTGAGTTGCTGGCACTTTCAGTGTGGGAGCAATCGTCCGACGTTCGTGATTTTTCGGGGTTTTATTTCAGTGGGCGCCCAGGTGCAGCTGGTGGTAAATGTCGAAGGCCTGTTGGTCAGGGAAATCCCGGAGCCCCGATGTCTGTGGTGCTGTAGATGCGCTGCCAGTGGCCGGTGAGGAGCAGCAAGAGCTTGAGTTGCTGGCACTTTCGGTGTGGGAGCAATCGTCCGACGTTCGTGATTTTTGGGGGTTTTATTTCAGTGGGCGCCCAGGTGCAGCTGGTGGTAAACGTCGAAGCCCTGTTGGTCAGGGAAAGCCCGGAGCCCCGATGTCTGTGGTGCTGTAGATGCGCTGGGAATGGCCGGTGAGGAGCAGCAAGAGCTTGACTGGCTGGCACTTTCGGTGTGGGAGCAATCGTCCGATGTTCATGATTTTTCGTTTATTTTTTTCAGTGGGCGCCCAGGTGCAGCTGATGGTAAATGTCGAAGCCCTCTTGGTCAGGGAAAGCGTAGAACCCCGATGTCTGTGGTGCTGTAGATGCACTCCCAAAGTCCGGTGAGTAGCAGCAAGAGCTTGAGTTGCTGTCACTTTCGGTGTGGGAGCAATCGTCCGACGTTCGTGATTTTTCGGGGTTTTATTTCAGTGGGCGCCCAGGTGCAGCTGGTGGTAAACGTCGAAGCCCAGTTGATCAGGGAAAGTCCGGAGCACCGATGTCTGTGGTGCTGTAGATGCACTGCCAAAGTCCGGTGAGTAGCAGCAAGAGCTTGAGTTGCTGGCACTTTTGGTGTGGGAGCAATCGTCCGACGTTTGTGATTTTTCGGGGTTTTATTTCAGTGGGCGCCCAGGTGCAGCTGGTGGTAAATGTCGAAGCCCTGTTGGTCAGGGAAAGCCCGGAGCCCCGATGTCTGTGGTGCTGTAGATGCGCTGCCAATGGCCGGTGAGGAGCAGCAAGAGCTTGACTGGCTGGCACTTTGGGTGTGGGAGCAATCGTCGGACGTTCGTGATTTTTCGGGGTTTTATTTCAGTGGGCGCCCAGGTGCAGCTGGTGGTAAACGTTGAAGCCCTGTTGGTCAGGGAAAGCGCAGAACCCCGATGTCTGTGGTGCTGTAGATGCACTGCCAAAGTCCGGTGAGTAGCAGCAAGAGCTTGAGTTGCTGGCACTTTCGGTGTGGGAGGAATCGTCCGACGTTCGTGATTTTTCGGGGTTTTTTTTCCGTGGGCGCCCAGGTGCAGCGGGTGGTAAACGTCGAAGCCCTGTTGGTCAGGGAAAGCCCGGAGCCCCGATGTCTGTGGTGCTGTAGATGCGCTGGGAATGGCCGGTGAGGAGCAGCAAGAGCTTGACTGGCTGGCACTTTTGGTGTGGGAGCAATAGTCCGATGTTTGTGATTATTCGGGGTTTTTTTTCAGTGGGAGCCCAGGTGCAGCTGGTGGTAAACGTCGAAGCCCTGTTGGTCAGGGAAAGCCCGGAGCCCCGATGTCTGTGGTGCTGTATATGCACTGCCAAAGTCCGGTGAGGAGCAGCAAGAGCTTGACTGGCTGGCACTTTGGGTGTGGGAGCAATCGTCCGACGTTCGTGATTTTTGGGGGTTTTATTTCAGTGGGTGACCAGGTGCAGCTGGTGGTAAATGTCGAAGCCCTGTTGGTCAGGGAAAGCCCGGAGCCCCGATGTCTGTGGTGCTGTAGTTGCGCTGCCAATGGCCGGTGAGGAGCAGCAAGAGCTTGAGTTGCTGGCACTTTCGGTGTGGGAGCAATCGTCCGACGTTTGTGATTTTTCAGGGTTTTTTTTCAGTGTGTAACCAGGTGCAGCTGGTGGTAAATGTCGAAGCCCTGTTGGTCAGGGAAAGCCCGGAGCCGCGATGTCTGTGGTGCTGTAGATGCGCTGGGAATGGCCGGTGAGGAGCAGCAAGAGCTTGATTTGCTGGCACTTTCGGTGTGGGAGCAATCGTGCGATGTTCGTGATTTTTCGTTTATTTTTTTCAGTGGGCGCCCAGGTGCAGCTGGTGGTAAACGTTGAAGCCCTGTTGGTCAGGGAAAGCCCGGAGCCCCGATGTCTGTGGTGCTGTAGATGCACTGCCAAAGTCCGGTGAGTACCAGCAAGAGCTTGAGTTGCTGGCACTTTCGGTGTGGGAGGAATCGTCCGACGTTCGTGATTTTTCGGGGTTTTACTTTCAGTGGGCGCCCAGGTGCAGCTGATGGTAAATGTCGAAGCCCTGTTCATCAGGGAAAGCCCGGAGCCCCGATGTCTGTGGTGCTGTAGATGGGCTGGCAATGGCCGGTAAGGAGCAGCAAGAGCTTGACTGGCTGGCACTTTCGGTGTGCGAGCAATCGTCCGACGTTCGTGATTCTTCGGGGTTTTACTTTCAGTGGGCGCCCAGGTGCAGCTGGTGGTAAATGTCGAAGCCCTGTTGGTCAGGGAAAGCCCGGAGCCCCGATGTCTGTGGTGCTGTAGATGCGCTGCCAATGGGCGGTGAATAGCAGCAAGACCTTGACAGGCTGGCACTTTCGTTGTGGGAGCAATCGTCCGACGTTCGTGATTTTTCGGGGTTTTATTTCAGTGGGCGCCCAGGTGCAGCTGGTGGTAAATGTCGAAGCCCTGTTGGTCAGGGAAAGCCCGGAGCCGCGATGCCTGTGGTGCTGTAGATGGGCTGGCAATGGCCGGTGAGGAGCAGCAAGAGCTTGACTGGCTGGCACTTTCGGTGTGGGAGCAATCGTCCGACGTTTGTGATTTTTCGTTTATTTTTTTCAGTGGGCGCCCAGGTGCAGCTGGTGGTAAACGTCGAAGCCCTGTTGGTCAGGGAAAGCCCGGAGCCCCGATGTCTGTGGTGCTGTAGATGCGCTGGGAATGGCCGGTGAGGAGCAGCAAGAGCTTGACTGGCTGGCACTTTTGGTGTGGGAGCAATAGTCCGATGTTTGTGATTATTCGGGGTTTTTTTTCAGTGGGCGCCCAGGTGCAGCTGGTGGTAAACGTCGAAGCCCTGTTGGTCAGGGAAAGCCCGGAGCCCCGATGTCTGTGGTGGTGTAGATGCACTGCCAAAGTCCGGTGAGGAGCAGCAAGAGCTTGACTGGCTGGCACTTTGGGTGTGGGAGCAATCGTCCGACGTTCGTGATTTTTGGGGGTTTTACTTTCAGTGGGCGCCCAGGTGCAGCTGGTGGTAAATGTCGAAGCCCTGTTGGTCAGGGAAAGCCCGGAGCCCCGATGTCTGTGGTGCTGTAGATGCGCTGCCAATGGGCGGTGAGGAGCAGCAAGACCTTGACAGGCTGGCACTTTCGTTGTGGGAGCAATCGTCCGACGTTCGTGATTTTTCGGGGTTTTATTTCAGTGGGCGCCCAGGTGCAGCTGGTGGTAAATGTCGAAGCCCTGTTGGTCAGGGAAAACCCGGAGCCCCGATGTCTGTGGTGCTGTAGATGCGCTGGGAATGGCCGGTGAGGAGCAGCAAGAGCTTGACTGGCTGGCACTTTCAGTGTGGGAGCAATCGTCCGACGTTTGTGATTTTTCGTTTATTTTTCTCAGTGGGCGCCCAGGTGCAGCGGGTGGTAAACGTCGAAGCCCAGTTGGTCAGGGAAAGCCCGGAGCCCCGATGTCTGTGGTGCTGTAGATGCGCTGGGAATGGCCGGTGAGGAGCAGCAGGAGCTTGAGTTGCTGGCACTTTCGGTGTGGGAGTAATCGTCCGACGTTCGTGATTCTTTGGGGTTTTACTTTCAGTGGGCGCCCAGGTTCAGCTGGTGGTAAACGTCGAAGCCCTGTTGGTCAGGGAAAGCCCGGAGCCCCGATGTCTGTGGTGCTGTAGATGCGCTGGGAATGGCCGGTGAGGAGCAGCAAGAGCTTGACTGGCTGGCACTTTCAGTGTGGGATCAGTAGTCCGACGTTTGTGATTTTTCGGGGTTTTTTTCAGTGGGCGCCCAGGTGCAGCTGGTGGTAAACGTCGAAGCCCTGTTTGTCAGGGAAAGCCCGGAGCCCCGATGTCTGTGGTGCTGTAGATGCGCTGGGAATGGGCGGTGAGCAGCAGCAAGAGCTTGACTGGCTGGCACTTTGGGTGTGGGAGCAATCGTCCGATGTTCGTGATTTTTCGGGGTTTTATTTCAGTGGGCGCCCAGGTTCAGCTGGTGGTAAACTTCTAAGCCCTGTTGGTCTGGGAAAGCCCGGAGCCCCGATGTCTGTGGTGCTGTAGATGCACTGCCACTGTCCGGTGAGGAGCAGCAAGAGCTTGACAGGCTGGCACTTTTGGTGTGGGAGCAATAGTCCGACGTTAGTCATTTTTCAGGGTTTTTTTTCATTGGGCAACTAGGTGCAGCTGGTGGTAAATGTCGAAGCCCTGTTGGTCAGGGAAAGCCCGGAGCCCCGGTGTCTGTGGTGCTGTAGATGCGCTGGGAATGGCCGGTGAGTAGCAGCAAGAGCTTGACAGGCTGGCATTTAAGGTGTGGCAGGAATCGTCCGACATTTGTGATTTCTGGGTTTTTTTTTTCAGGGGGCACCCAGGTGCAGCTGGTGGTAAATGTCGAAGCCCGGTTCGTCAGGGAAAGCCCAGAGCCGCGATGTCTTTGGTGCTGTAGATGCGCTGGGAATGGGCGGTGAGGAGCAGCAAGAGCTTGACTGTCTGGCACTTTTGGTGTGGGAGCAATAGTCCGACGTTCGTGATTTTTCGGGGTTTTTTTTCAGTGGGCGCCCAGGTTCAGCTGGTGGTAAACGTCGAAGCCCTGTTGGTCAGGGAAATCCCGGAGCCCCGATGTCTGTGGTGCTGTAGATGCACTGCCAAAGTCCGGTGAGGAGCAGCAAGAGCTTGAGTTGCTGGCACTTTTAGTGTGGGAGCAATCGTCCGACGTTCGTGATTTTTCGGGGTTTTATTTCAGTGGGCGCCCAGGTGCAGCTGGTGGTAAATGTCGAAGCCCTGTTGGTCAGGGAAAGCTCGGAGCCCCGATACCTGTGGTGCTGTAGATGCGCTGGGAATGGACGGTGAGGAGCAGCAAGAGCTTGACAGGCTGGCATTTAAGGTGTGGCAGGAATCGTCTGACATTTGTGATTTTTGGGGTTTTTTTTTCAGGGGGCACCCAGGTGCAGCTGGTGGTAAACGTCGAAGCCCTGTTGTTCAGGGAAAGCGGAGAACCCCGATGTCTGTGGTGCTGTAGATGCACTGCCAATGGCCGGTGAGTAGCAGCAAGAGCTTGAGTTGCTGGCACTTTCGGTGTGGGAGCAATCGTCCGACGTTTGTGATTTTTCGGGGTTTTATTTCAGTGGGCGCCCAGGTGCAGCGGGTGGTAAACGTCGAAGCCCTGTTGGTCAGGGAAAGCGTAGAGCCCCGATGTCTGTGGTGCTGTAGATGCGCTGGGAATGGCCGGTGAGGAGCAGCAAGAGCTTGACTGGCTGGCACTTTGGGTGTGGGAGCAATCGTCCGACGTTTGTGATTATTCGGGGTTTTTTTTCAGTGGGAGCCCAGGTGCAGCTGGTGGTAACAGTCAAAGCCCTGTTCGTCAGGGAAAGCCCGGAGCCCCGATGTCTGTGGCGCTGTAGATGCGCTGCCCATGGCCGCTGAGGAGCAGCAAGAGCTTGTGTTGCTGGCACTTTTGGTGTGGGAGCAATTGTCCGACGTTCGTGATTTTTCGGGGTTCTTTTCAGTGGGCGCCCAGGTTCAGCTGGTGGTAAACGTCGAAGCCCTGATCGTCAGGGAAAGTCCAGAGCCCTGATGTCTGTGGTGCTGTAGATGCGCTGGGAATGGGCGGTGAGGAGCAGCAAGAGCTTGACAGGCTGGCATTTAAGGTGTGGCAGGAATCGTCCAACGTTTGTGATTTTTCGGGGTTTTTTTTCAGTGGGCGCCCAGGTGCAGCTGGTGGTAAACATCGAAGCCCTGTTGGTCAGGGAAAGCCCGGAGCCCCGATGTCTGTGGTGCTGTAGATGCACTGCCAAAGTCCGGTGAGAAGCAGCATGAGCTTGAGTTGCTGGCACTTTCGGTGTGGGAGTAATCGTCCGACGTTCGTGATTTTTCGGGGTTTTTTTTCAGTGGGAGCGCAGGTGCACCTGGTGGTAAACGTCGAAGCCCTGTTGGTCAGGGAAAGCCCGGAGCCGCGATGTCTGTGGTGCTGTAGATGCACTGCCAAAGTCCGGTGAGAAGCAGCATGAGCTTGAGTTGCTGGCACTTTCGGTGTGGGAGCAATCGTCTGATGTTCGTGATATTTCGTTATTTTTTTCAGTGGGCGCCCAGGTGCAGCTGATGGTAAATGTCGAAGGCCTGTTGGTCAGGGAAAGCCCGGAGCCCCGATGTCTGTGGTGCTGTAGTTGCGCTGCCAATGGCCGGTGAGGAGCAGCAAGAGCTTGAGTTGCTGGCACTTTCGATGTGGGAGCAATCGTCCGACGTTTTTGATTTTTCAGGGTTTTTTTTCAGTGTGTAACCAGGTGCAGCTGGTGGTAAATGTCGAAGCCCTGTTGGTCAGGGAAAGCCCGGAGCCGCGATGTCTGTGGTGCTGTAGATGCGCTGGGAATGGCCGGTGAGGAGCAGCAAGAGCTTGATTTGCTGGCACTTTCGGTGTGGGAGCAATCGTGCGATGTTCGTGATGTTTCGTTTATTTTTTTCAGTGGGCGCCCAGGTGCAGCTGGTGGTAAACGTTGAAGCCCTGTTGGTCAGGGAAAGCCCGGAGCCCCGATGTCTGTGGTGCTGTAGATGCACTGCCAAAGTCCGGTGAGTACCAGCAAGAGCTTGAGTTGCTGGCACTTTCGGTGTGGGAGGAATCGTCCGACGTTCGTGATTTTTCGGGGTTTTACTTTCAGTGGGCGCCCAGGTGCAGCTGATGGTAAATGTCGAAGCCCTGTTCATCAGGGAAAGCCCGGAGCCCCGATGTCTGTGGTGCTGTAGATGGGCTGGCAATGGCCGGTAAGGAGCAGCAAGAGCTTGACTGGCTGGCACTTTCGGTGTGGGAGCAATCGTCCGACGTTTGTGATTTTTCGTTTATTTTTTTCAGTGGGCGCCCAGGTGCAGCTGGTGGTAAACGTCGAAGCCCTGTTGGTCAGGGAAAGCCCGGAGCCCCGATGTCTGTGGTGCTGTAGATGCGCTGGGAATGGCCGGTGAGGAGCAGCAAGAGCTTGACTGGCTGGCACTTTCGGTGTGGGAGCAATCGTGCGATGTTCGTGATTTTTCGTTTATTTTTTTCAGTGGGCGCCCAGGTGCAGCTGGTGGTAAACGTTGAAGCCCTGTTGTTCAGGGAAAGCCCGGAGCCCCGATGTCTGTGGTGCTGTAGATGCACTGCCAAAGTCCGGTGAGTACCAGCAAGAGCTTGAGTTGCTGGCACTTTCGGTGTGGGAGGAATCGTCCGACGTTCGTGATTTTTCGGGGTTTTACTTTCAGTGGGCGCCCAGGTGCAGCTGATGGTAAATGTCGAAGCCCTGTTCATCAGGGAAAGCCCGGAGCCCCGATGTCTGTGGTGCTCTAGATGGGCTGGCAATGGCCGGTAAGGAGCAGCAAGAGCTTGACTGGCTGGCACTTTCGGTGTGCGAGCAATCGTCCGACGTTCGTGATTCTTCGGGGTTTTACTTTCAGTGGGCGCCCAGGTGCAGCTGGTGGTAAATGTCGAAGCCCTGTTGGTCAGGGAAAGCCCGGAGCCCCGATGTCTGTGGTGCTGTAGATGCGCTGCCAATGGGCGGTGAGGAGCAGCAAGACCTTGACAGGCTGGCACTTTCGTTGTGGGAGCAATCGTCCGACGTTCGTGATTTTTCAGGGTTTTATTTCAGTGGGCGCCCAGGTGCAGCTGGTGGTAAATGTCGAAGCCCTGTTGGTCAGGGAAAACCCGGAGCCCCGATGTCTGTGGTGCTGTAGATGCGCTGGGAATGGCCGGTGAGGAGCAGCAAGAGCTTGACTGGCTGGCACTTTCGGTGTGGGAGCAATCGTCCGACGTTTGTGATTTTTCGTTTATTTTTCTGAGTGGGCGCCCAGGTGCAGCGGGTGGTAATCGTCGAAGCCCAGTTGGTCAGGGAAAGCCCGGAGCCCCGATGTCTGTGGTGCTGTAGATGCGCTGGGAATGGCCGGTTAGGAGCAGCAGGAGCTTGAGTTGCTGGCACTTTCGGTGTGGGAGTAATCGTCCGACGTTCGTGATTCTTTGGGGTTTTACTTTCAGTGGGCGCCCAGGTTCAGCTGGTGGTAAACGTCGAAGCCCTGTTGGTCAGGGAAAGCCCGGATCCCCGATGTCTGTGGTGCTGTAGATGCGCCTCCAATGGCCGGTGAGGAGCAGCAAGAGCTTGACTGGCTGGCACTTTCAGTGTGGGATCAGTCGTCCGACGTTTTTGATTTTTCAGGGTTTTTTTTCAGTGGCCAACTAGGTGCAGCTGGTGGTAAACGTCGAAGCCCTGTTGGTCAGGGAAAGCCCGGAGCCCCGATGTCTGTGGTGCTGTAGATGCGCTGGGAATGGCCGGTGAGGAGCAGCAAGAGCTTGACTGGCTGGCACTTTCAGTGTGGGATCAGTAGTCCGACGTTTGTGATTTTTCGGGGTTTTTTTCAGTGGGCGCCCAGGTGCAGCTGGTGGTAAACGTCGAAGCCCTGTTGGTCAGGGAAAGCCCGGAGCCCCGATGTCTGTGGTGCTGTAGATGCGCTGGGAATGGGCGGTGAGCAGCAGCAAGAGCTTGACTGGCTGGCACTTTGGGTGTGGGAGCAATCGTCCGATGTTCGTGATTTTTCGGGGTTTTATTTCAGTGGGCGCCCAGGTTCAGCTGGTGGTAAACTTCTAAGCCCTGTTGGTCTGGGAAAGCCCGGAGCCCCGATGTCTGTGGTGCTGTAGATGCACTGCCACTGTCCGGTGAGGAGCAGCAAGAGCTTGACAGGCTGGCACTTTTGGTGTGGGAGCAATAGTCCGACGTTAGTCATTTTTCAGGGTTTTTTTTCATTGGGCAACTAGGTGCAGCTGGTGGTAAATGTCGAAGCCCTGTTGGTCAGGGAAAGCCCGGAGCCCCGGTGTCTGTGGTGCTGTAGATGCGCTGGGAATGGCCGGTGAGTAGCAGCAAGAGCTTGACAGGCTGGCATTTAAGGTGTGGCAGGAATCGTCCGACATTTGTGATTTCTGGGTTTTTTTTTTCAGGGGGCACCCAGGTGCAGCTGGTGGTAAATGTCGAAGCCCGGTTCGTCAGGGAAAGCCCAGAGCCGCGATGTCTTTGGTGCTGTAGATGCGCTGGGAATGGGCGGTGAGGAGCAGCAAGAGCTTGACTGTCTGGCACTTTTGGTGTGGGAGCAATAGTCCGACGTTCGTGATTTTTCGGGGTTTTTTTTCAGTGGGCGCCCAGGTGCAGCTGGTGGTAAACATCGAAGCCCTGTTGGTCAGGGAAAGCCCGGAGCCCCGATGTCTGTGGTGCTGTAGATGCACTGCCAAAGTCCGGTGAGAAGCAGCATGAGCTTGAGTTGCTGGCACTTTCGGTGTGGGAGTAATCGTCCGACGTTCGTGATTTTTCGGGGTTTTTTTTCAGTGGGAGCGCAGGTGCACCTGGTGGTAAACGTCGAAGCCCTGTTGGTCAGGGAAAGCCCGGAGCCGCGATGTCTGTGGTGCTGTAGATGCACTGCCAAAGTCCGGTGAGAAGCAGCATGAGCTTGAGTTGCTGGCACTTTCGGTGTGGGAGCAATCGTCTGATGTTCGTGATATTTCGTTATTTTTTTCAGTGGGCGCCCAGGTGCAGCTGATGGTAAATGTCGAAGGCCTGTTGGTCAGGGAAAGCCCGGAGCCCCGATGTCTGTGGTGCTGTACATGCGCTGCCAATGGCTGGTGAGCAGCAGCAAGAGCTTGACTGGCTGGCACTTTCGGTGTGGGAGCAATCGTCCGTCGTTTTTAATTTTTCAGGGTTTTTTTTCAGTGGGCACCCAGGTTCAGCTGGTGGTAAACTTCTGAGCCCTGTTGGTCAAGGAAAGCCCGGAGCCCCGATGTCTGTCGTGCTGTAGATGCGCGGCCAATGGCCGGTGAGGAGCAGCAAGAGCTTGACAGGCTGGCACTTTCGGTGTGGGAGCAATCGTCCGACGTTCGTGATTTTTCGGGGTTTTACTTTCAGTGGGTGCCCAGGTTCAGCGAGTGGTAAACGTCGAAGCCCTGTTGGTCAGGGAAAGCCCGGAGCCCCGATGTCTGTGCTGCTGTAGATGTGCTGCCTATGGCCGGTGAGGAGCAGCAAGAGCTTGACAGGCTGGCACTTTGGGTGTGCGAGCAATCGTCGGACGTTCGTGATTTTTCGGGGTTTTATTTCAGTGGGCGCCCAGGTGCAGCTGGTGGTAAACGTCGAAGCCCTGTTGGTCAGGGAAAGGTCGGAGCCCCGATATCTGTGATGCTGTAGATGCGCTGGGAATGGCCGGTGAGGAGCAGCAAGAGCTTGACAGGCTGGCACTTTCGGTGTGGGAGTAATAGTCCGATGTTCGTGATTTTTCATTTATTTTTTCCAGTGGGAGCCCAGTTTTAGCTAGTTGTAAACGTCGAAGCCCTGTTGGTCAGGGAAAGCCCGGAGCCCCGATGTCTGTGGTGCTGTAGATGCGCTGGGAATGGCCGGTGAGGAGAAGCAAGAGCTTATGTTGCTGGCACTTTCGGTGTGGGAGCAATCGTCCGACGTTCGTGATTTTTCGGGGTTTTATTTCAGTTGGCGCCCAGGTGCAGCTGGTGGTAAACGTTGAAGCCCTGTTGGTCAGGGAAAGCCCGGAGCCCCGATGTCTGTGGTGCTGTAGATGCGCTGCCAATGGGCGGTGAGGAGCAGCAAGAGCTTGACTGGCTGGCACTTTCGGTGTGGGAGCAATCGTCCGACGTTTGTGTTTTTTTCGGGTTTTTTTTTTAATGGGCACCCATGTTCAGCTGGTGGTAAACGTCGAAGTGCTGTTAGTCAGGGAAAGTCCGGAGCCCAAATGTCTGTGGTGCTGTAGATGCGCTGGGAATGGGCGGTGATTAGCAGCAAGAGCCTGACTGGCTGGCACTTTCGGTGTGGGAGAAATCGTCCGATCTTCGTGATTTTTCAAGGTTTTTTTTCAGTGGGTGCCCAGGTGCAGCTGCTGGTAAACGTCTAAGCCCTGTTGGTCATGGAAAGCCCGGAGCCCCAATGTCTGTGGTGCTGTAGATGCGCTGGGTATGGGCAGTGAGCAGCAGCAAGAGCTTGTGTTGCTGGCACTTTCAATGTGGGAGCAATCGTCCGATGTTCCTGATTTTTAGGGGTTTTTTTCAGTGGGCGCCCAGGTGCAGCTGGTGGTAAACGTCGAAGCCCTGTTGGTCAGGGAAAGCTCGGAGCCCCGATGTCTGTGGTGCTGTAGATGCGCTGCCAATGGCTGGTGAGGAGCAGCAAGAGCTTGACTGGCTGGCACTTTCGGTGTGGGAGCAATCGTCCGACGTTCGTGATTTTTCATTTATTTTTTTCAGTGGGCGCCCAGGTGCGGCTGGTGGTAAACGTCGAAGCCCTGTTGGTCAGGGAAAGCGCAGAACACCGATATCTGTGGTGCTGTAGATGCACTGCCAAAGTCCGGTGAGTAGCAGCAAGAGCTTGACTGTCTGGCACTTTTGGTGTGGGAGGAATCGTCCGACGTTTGTTATTTTTCGGGGTTTTATTTCAGTGGGCGCCCATTTGCAGCTGGTGGTAAACATCGAAGCCCTGTTGGTCAGGGAAAGCCCGGAGCCGCGATGTCTTTGGTGCTGTAGATGTGCTGCCAATGGCCGGGGACGAGCAGCAAGAGCTTGATAGGGTGGCACTTTCGGTGTGGCAGGAATCGTCGGACGTTTTTGATTTTTCGGGATTTTTTTTTAGTGGGAGCCCAGGTTTAGCTAGTGGTAAACGTCGAAGCCCTGTTGGTCAGGGAAAGCCCGGAGCCGTGATGTCTGTGGTGCTGTACATGCGCTGCCAATGGGAGGTGAGGAGCAGCAAGAGCTTGACTGTCTGGCACTTTTGGTGTGGGAGCAATCGTCCGACGTTTTTGATTTTTCAGGGTTTTTTTTCAGTGGGCAACCAGGTGCAGCTGGTGGTAAATGTCAAAGGCCTGTTGGTCAGGGAAAGCCCAGAGCCGCGATGTCTGTGGTGCTCTAGATGCGCTGGGAATGGGCGGTCAGGAGCAGGAAGAGCTTGTGTTGCTGGCACTTTCGGTGTGGGAGCAATCGTCCGATGTTCATGATTTTTCGTTTATTTTTTTCAGTGGGTGCCGAGGTGCAGCGGGTGGTATAACGTCAAAGCCCTGTTGGTCAGGGAAAGCCCGGAGCCGCGATGTCTGTGGTGCTGTAGATGCGCTGGGAATGGCCGGTGAGGAGCAGCAAGAGCTTGACTGGCTGGCACTTTCGGTGTGGGAGCAATCGTCTGATGTTTGTGATTTTGGGGGTTTTTTTTTTCAGTGGGTGCCCAGGTGCAACTGGTGGTAAACGTCGAAGCCCTGTTGGTCAGGGAAAGCCCGGATCCCCGATGTCTGTGGTGCTGTAGATGCGCTGGGAATGGCCGGTGAGGGGTAGCAAGAGCTTGACTGGCTGGCACTTTTGCTGTGGGAGCAATCGTCCGACGTTCGTGATTTTTCTTTTATTTTTTTCAGCGGGCGCCCAGGTTCAGCTGGTGGTAAACGTCGAAGCCCTGTTGGTCAGGGAAAGCGCAGAACCCCGATGTTTGTGGTGCTGTAGATGCACTGCCAAAGTCCGGTGAGGAGCAGCAAGAGTTTGAGGTGCTGGCACTTTTGGTGTGGGAGCAATCGTCCGACGTTCGTGATTTTTCGGGGTTTTATTTCAGTGGGAGCCCAGGTGCAGCTGGTGGTAAACGTCGAAGCCCTGTTGGTCAGGGAAAGCCCGGAGCCCCGATGTCTGTGGTGCTGTAGATGCGCTGGGAATGGCCGGTGAGGGGTAGCAAGAGCTTGAGTTGCTGGCACTTTTGGTGTGAGAGCAATCGTCCGACGTTCGTGATATTTGGGGATTTTTTTTCCAGTGGGCGCCTAGGTTCAGCTGGTAAGAAACTTCTAAGCCCTGTTGGTCAGGGAACGCCCGGAGCCCCGATGTCTGTGGTGCTGTAGATGCGCTGGGAATGGAAGGTGAGGAGCACCTACAGCTTGACTGGCTGGCAATTTCGGTGTGGGAGCAATCGTCCGACGTTCGTGATTTTTCGGGGTTCTTTTCAGTGGGCGCCCAGGTTCAGCTGGTGGTAAATGTCGAAGGCCTGTTGGTCAGGGAAGCCCGGAGCCCCGATGTCTGTGGTGCTGTAGATGCGCTGCCAATGGCTGGGGAGGAGCAGCAAGAGCTTGACTGGCTGGCACTTTCGGTGTGGGAGCAATTGTCCGACGTTTTTGATTTTTTAGGGTTTTTTTTTCAGTGGGCGCCCATGTGCAGCTGGTGGTAAATGTCGAAGCCCTGTTGGTCAGGGAAAGCCCGGAGCCGCGATGTCTGTGGTGCTTTAGATGCGCTGGTAATGCCCGGTGAGGAGCAGCTAGAGGTTGACTGTCTGGCACTTTCGGTGTGGGAGCAATTGTCCGACGTTCGTGATTTTTCGTGGTTTTATTTCAGTGGGCGCCCAGGTGCAGCTGGTGGTAAACGTCGAAGCCCTGTTGGTCAGGGAAAGCCCGGAGCCCCGATGTCTGTGGTGCTGTAGATGCGCTGGGAATGGCTGGTGAGAAGCAGCATGAGCTTGACTGGCTGGCATTTAAGGTGTGGCAGGAATCGTCTGATGTTCGTGATATTTCGTTTATTTTTTTCAGTGGGAGCCCAGGTTCAGCGAGTGGTAAACGTCGAAGCCCTGTTGGTCAGGGAAAGCCCGGAGCCCCGATGTCTATGGTGTTGTAGATGCACTGCCACTGTCCGGTGAGGAGCAGCAAGACCTTGACAGGCTGGCACTTTGGGTGTGGGAGCAGTCGTCCGACGTTCGTGATTTTTCGGGGTTTTATTTCAGTGGGCGCCCAGGTGCAGCTGGTGGTAAATGTCGAAGGCCTGTTGGTCAGGGAAAGCCCGGAGCCACGATGTCTGTGGTGCTGTAGATGCGCTGCCAATGGCCGGTGAGGAGCAGCAAGAGCTTGACTGGCTGGCACTTTTGGTGTGGGAGCAATCGTCCGACGTTTGTGATTTTTCGGGGTTTTTTTCAGTGGGCGCACAGGTGCAGCTGGTGGTAAACGTCGAAGCCCTGTTGGTCAGGGAAAGCCCGGAGCCGTGATGTCTGTGGTGCTGTAGATGCACTGATAAAGTCCGGTGAGGAACAGCAAGAGCTTGAGTTGCTGGCACTTTCTGTGTGGGAGGAATCGTCCGACGTTTGTGATTTTTCGGGGTTTTATTTCAATGGGCGCCCAGGTTCAGCTGGTGGTAAACATCGAAGCCCTGTTTGTCAGGGAAAGCCCAGAGCCCCGATGTCTGTGGTGCTGTAGATGCGCTGCCAGTGGCCGGTGAGGAGCAGCAAGAGCTTGACTGGCTGGAACTTTCGGTGTGGGAGCAATTGTCCGATGTTCGTGATTTTTCGGGGTTCTTTTCAGTGGGAGCCCAGGTTCAGCGAGTGGTAAACGTCGAAGCCCTGTTGGTCAGGGAAAGCCCGGAGCCCCGATGTCTGTGGTGCTGTAGATGCGCTGCCAAAGTCCGGTGAGGAGCAGCAAGAGCTTGAGTTGCTGGCACTTTCGGTGTGGGAGCAATCGTCCGATGTTCGTGATTTTTCGGGGTTCTTTTCAGTTGGCGCCCAGGCTCAGCTGGTGGTAAACGTCGAAGCCCTGTTGGTCCGGGAAAGCCCAGAGCCCCGATGTCTGTGGTGCTGTAGATGCGCTGCCAATGGCCGGTGAGGAACAGCAAGAGCTTGACAGGCTGGCACTTTCGGTGTGGGATCAATCGTCCGACGTTTTTGATTTTTCAGGGTTTTTTTTTCAGTGGGCAACCAGGTGCAGCTGGTGGTAAACGTCGAAGCCCTGTTGGTCAGGGAAAGCCCGGAGCCGCGATGTCTGTGGTGCTGTAGATGCGCTGGGAATGGCTGGTGAGGAGCAGCAAGAGCTTGACTGGCTGGCACTTTTGCTGTGGGAGCAATCGTCCGACGTTCGTGATTTTTCTTTTATTTTTTTCAGCGGGCGCCCAGGTGCAGCTGGTGGTAAACGTCGAAGCCCTGTTTGTCAGGGAAAGCCCAGAGCCCCGATGTCTGTGGTGCTGTAGATGCGCTGGGAATGGGAGGTGAGGAGCAGCAAGAGCTTGAGTTGCTGGCACTTTTGGTGTGGGAGCAATCGTCCGACGTTCGTGATTTTTCGGGGTTTTATTTCAGTGGGTGCCCAGGTGCAGCTGGTGGTAAACGTCGAAGCCCTGTTTGTCAGGGAAAGCCCGGAGCCCCGATGTCTGTGGTGCTGTAGATGCGCTGGGAATGGCCGGGGAGGAGCAGCAAGAGCTTGACTGGCTGGCACTTTCGGTGTGGGAGCAATCGTCCGACGTTCGTGATTTTTCGGGGTTCTTTTCAGTGGGGGCCCAGGTGCAGCTGGTGGTAAATGTCGAAGCCCTGTTGGTCAGGGAAAGCCCGGATCCCCGATGTCTGTCGTGCTGTAGATGCGCTGGGAATGGCTGGTGAGAAGCAGCATGAGCTTGACTGGCTGGCACTTTCGGTGTGGGAGCAATCGTCCGACGTTCGTGATTCTTCGGGGTTTTTTTTCAGTGGGTAACCAGGTGCAGCTGGTGGTAAATGTCGAAGCCCTGTTCGTCAGGGAAAGCCCGGAGCCCCGATGTCTGTGGTGCTGTACATGCGCTGCCAATGGCCGGGGAGGAGCAGCAAAAGCTTGACTGGCTGGCACTTTCGGTGTGGGAGCAATCGTCCGACGTTCGTGATATTTGGGGATTTTTTTTCCAGTGGGCGCCCAGGTTCAGCTGGTAGTAAACTTCTAAGCCCTGTTCGTCAGGGAAAGCCCAGAGCCCCGATGTCTGTGGTGCTGTAGATGCACTGGGAATGGCTGGTGAGGAGCAGCTAGAGCTTGACAGGCTGGCACTTTCGGTGTGGGAGCAATCGTCCGACGTTTGTGATTTTTCGGGGTTCTTTTCAGTGGGAGCCCAGGTGCAGCTGGTGGTAAACGTCGAAGCCCTGTTGGTCAGGGAAAGCCCGGAGCCGTGATGTCTGTGGTGCTGTAGATGCACTGCCAAAGTCCGGTGAGTAGCAGCAAGAGCTTGAGTTGCTGGCACTTTCTGTGTGGGAGGAATCGTCCGACGTTCGTCATTTTTCGGGGTTTTACTTTCAGTGGGCGCCCAGGTTCAGCTGGTGGTAAAGGTCGAAGCCCTGTTCGTCAGGGAAAGCCCGGAGCCCCGATGTCTGTGGTGCTGTAGATGCGCTGGGAATGGGCGGTGAGGAGCAGCAAGAGCTTGAGTTGCTGGCACTTGAGTTGCTGGCATTAAAAGTGGGTCCCCAGCGATAAGAAATAGAGTTCCTAGTGGACTCTGGAGCAGAAAGATCTACTGTTCAAAAATTGCCCCGGGGGTGTGGGACATCCTCGGAGAAAGTAGAAGTTATTGGAGCAAAAGGAGAGCCTTTTGGGGTTCCCGTAATAAAAAATGTGGTTTTGGAAAGTGATTCTAAATTTGGGGTGGGGTCCTTGCTGTTAGTGCCTGAGGCGGACTATAACTTATTGGGCAGAGATTTAATGATAGAATTAGGGATTGGCTTAGAAGTCATAAAAAATGAACTAAGAATTAAGTTGTATCCTTTACGGACAGTTGATGAGGGGAAAATAAACCCTGAGGTATGGTACACTCCGGAGACCATTGGAAAATTGGATATTGAACCTTTTTCAGTGACAATAAGATACCCAGAAATACCAGTGAGAATAAAACAATACCCCCTACCGATGGAGGGGAGACAGGGATTGAAACCTGAGATTCAAAGGTTAATTGAAAAAGGAATATTAGAACCTTGCATGTCCCCTTTTAACACCCCCATCTTACCTGTAAAGAAACCTGATGGGACATACAGATTAGTGCATGATTTACGAGAAATTAACAAATGAACGGTTACCAGATTCCCTGTAGTGGCAAACCCTCATACACTTTTAAGCCAGCTGGGCCCCAATGATCAGTGGTATAGTGTAATTGATTTAAAGGATGCCTTCTGGGCATGCCCCTTAAAGAAAGATTGCAGGGATTATTTTGCTTTTGAATGGGAAGACCCGGACACTTACAGAAAACAACAATTACGGTGGACCGTTTTACCTCAAGGGTTCACCGAGTCTCCAAATTTGTTTGGACAGGCATTAGAACAAATATTGAGGGGGTACGAATTAGGTGGGGGGGTGACCCTTGTCCAGTATGTGGACGATTTACTGTTGGCCGGCAGCGATGAGGAGGCAGTTAGGGAGGAGAGTATTAGGTTGTTAAATTTTTTAAGTTTACAGGGATTAAAGGTGTCGAAATCAAAACTGCAATTTGTCGAAAAGGAAGTGAAATATTTAGGGCACAGATTGAGTAAAGGAACTAAGAAGTTAGACCCAGAAAGAGTTCAGGGCATATTATCATTGCCGGCTCCAAAAACTAAGAGACAGATCAGACAATTGCTGGGCCTTTTGGGATATTGTAGACAATGGATTGAAGGCTATAGTAGGAAAGTAAAATTTTTATATGCTAAGATATCTAAGGATGGCCTATTAAAATGGTCTAAGGATGATGATGAACAATTGGAAGTTTTAAAAATGGATTTGGTAAACACTCCTGTTTTGAGTTTACCGGATGTCAAGAAACCATTTTATTTATTTATTAATGTTGATGAAGGAACAGCATATGGGGTGTTAGTGCAAGAATGGGCAGGGAAGAAAAAGCCTGTAGGATACCTTTCTAAATTGTTAGACCCTGTAAGCAGAGGATGGCCTATCTGCCTACAAGCTATAGTGGCTGCGGCTCTGCTAGTGGAAGAGGCTCACAAAGTTACCTTTGGGGGAGAACTGAAAGTATTATCACCCCACAATATTAGAGGAATTTTACAACAGAAAGCTGAAAAGTGGATTACTGATGCCAGGCTCCTGAAGTACGAGGGTATCCTGATATCTTCACCTAAACTAGAACTTGAAGTTACTGGTTTACAGAATCCAGCACAATTTCTGTACGGGGAACCGTCAGAGGAGATAACTCATGATTGCCTGCACACTATTGAAGAACAAGCCAAAATTAGACCAGATTTGGAGGAAGAAGAGCTAGAGGATGGGGAAAAACTTTTTGTAGATGGATCTTCCCGGGTAATAGAGGGGAAAAGAAAATCAGGATATGCGATAATTAATGGAAAAACATTTAAGGTAATAGAATCAGGGCCCCTGAGTCCCAGTTGGTCGGCTCAAGCATGCGAGTTATACGCAGTTTTAAGAGCTTTACAATTATTAGAAGGAAAAATCGGCACCATCTATACGGATTCCAAATATGCCTTTGGAATAGTGCATACATTTGGGAAAATTTGGGAAGAAAGAGGCTTAATAAATTCCCAGGGAAAGGGATTGGTTCATCAGGAGTTAATAATTGAAATTTTGCAGGCTTTACGGAGGCCGGTAGGAATAGCAGTGGTCCATTTAAAAGGGCATCAGCGGGGATTAACTCCACTGACAAGGGGAAACAATCTAGCAGATCAAGAAGCAAAACGAGCGGCTTTAATGATCTTCAAGGAAAAGAAAGATAGAAAGTTTCCTTGCAAGGATTGTTGGAAGAGCACACTTCATTGTAGCTGTGCGAATCCTAATTATCAGTTTTGTTGTGCGCATGGGGAAGAGTACCACCTGTACAGCTTCACTGTGCAGGAGAAAGACAAGTTAGTCCGAATGGGGGCAAGGGAAGTCAAATCTGGAGAATGGGAACTTCCTGATGGACGAGAGGTCATTTCAAAAACTATGGCTATAAGAATCATGCGCAAGTACCATGAAAACACCCACTGGGGGGGTTCAAGCACTAGTAGATCAATTTGCCATAAAATATGCTTGCATTGGGGTATATAATATAGCAAAAAGAATAATTGGAGATTGCCTAATTTGCCAAAAAGTGAACAAGCACCAATTAAGAGAAAGACCATTAGGGGGAAGAGATTTGGCTCACCGACCCTTCGCCAAAATTCAGATAGACTTCACCGAACTACCGAAAGTAGGCAGGTATAGATATTTGTTGGTAATAATAGATCATTTAACACACTTTGTAGAAGCATTTCCAACAGTCAGGGCCACTGCCCAAACGGTGACAAAACTATTGCTTGAAAATGTGATACCTAGGTATGGCTCTATTGAAACTATTGACTCTGATAGGGGACCACATTTTGCTTCAAAAATCATAAAAGAAGTTTTTACTGCTTTGGGGACCAAGTGGGAATATCATACACCCTGGCACCCACAGAGTTCGGGAAAAATAGAGCGGGTAAACGGTGAGATAAAGAAACAACTGACCAAATTAATGATGGAGACCAAATTATCTTGGGTAAAATGCCTTCCCTTAGCCTTATTAAATATTAGAATCCAACCTCACACGGATGTGGGAATCTCCCCTTTCGAAATGTTATATGGAATGCCTTATGATTTGGAGGTTCCCCGAGATCATCCCCAGGCTGAAAATTTACAACTGAAACAGTACATAATCCAACTCATGTCTATGAGGAAACAATTGCGAGATAAAGGCTTAGCAGTACAAAGGCCTCCGTTGGACATTGCAATACACAATATACAACCTGGAGATAACGTTTTAATTAGGCCATGGAAGGAGTCCTCACTAACTCCCCGCTGGGAAGGGCCTTATCTTGTTTTACTCACTACAGAAACCGCCATCCGGACTGCTGAACGGGGGTGGACCCATGCCAGCCGGGTAAAAGGACCCATCTCCGAGGAGCAGTGGGAGAGCTCTGGAGACCCGAATACCTTGAAATTAAAACTGCGAAGAAAAAGACAGACTAATAAATTGAACTGAGCAATGAACATGTATCGGTAAGGCGGAGACGCTTCGCTTGTTAACCTTTTTTTTACAGAAGAACCACACTTGGAGACCTGGAAAATACATGGATACGTAAGGACTATATTGAAATCAGAATTGTGGTTGTAATTGTAATTATCATTATATATATGAGCCTTTAAGAAAAGTGATGTGTCACATAGTTCATATTAATTGTAGCAATAAGTTTGGTAGTAGCAGGGAAGGAACTTACATATCTTTGGAAGTGCCGAAAACAGGAGTAGCCTCGTTTAAACAATTTAAAAATAAAATACCAAAGTGCTACTCCCAGGAGAATCGGGAGCCGAACAGAAAATAAATAAGTGAGGGCCGATTCACTGTCACATTTCTCCTGAAGATTGTCCTTGCCACCAAGAAGATGACATTCCTCGTAGCTCGAAGCAACCGAGTTGACGAGCGAGGTGGAGGGACAAGGTGCTGTGGAGAACTGACCCCTGTCACTGCAGATGATTTAAAGGCCCTCCAAGTGAAAAGGCCCCGAGGTTCCAAATGGGAAAAAGGCACTAGTCAAATTGGCTTAAAACAAAATTGGAGGCTTCACCCTTTTCGGTACGTCCTGACTATTCTGTTTTTAATGTTACCACAAACATGGGGGAAACGGAGCCACCAAGCTCATCAGCCATTCGAATGGACACTGCATCAAGTGGGCATTGATGATGATAAAGTCATACAAACTATAATAACTCCAGGGGCCCCTGCCTTTAAGACCACTCTGTGTCAGTTAGCGCCAGTAGATGGAGCGTGTAAAAATGAAGGTACACCATTTTATCTATGCCCGAGCTCTAACCCTGGGAAATCGTATTGTAACCAACCAGGACAACATTTTTGCGCATACTGGGGTTGTGAAACAATTGCTAACCGGTGGATTCCAGAGCCTGGAAAAGATCCCTTCTTGAAGGTATCTTGGGCCCCTTATGGATGTAAGCCGCAAGTGGTACGTACACTGGATAGAAGTGGGTCTGTCAGTATCGCAAAGTGGAGTTGCAACTACTGGCACTTGAATGTGACCCGACCTCAGGACCCTAGCTGGCTAGTAGGAAGAACTTGGGGAGTTCGTTATAATAAGGAACTAGGGCAAGATAGAGGTGGGCTAATACACATTAAAAAGAAACCAGCCTCGAATGATCCACTGCCAGTAGGCCCCAAGCAGGTCCTGACTGATGATTTGGCTAAGAAAACAGACCCCGACCAGACATTGACTGATAGTTTGGTCAAGGAAACAGAGGGTGATGTAACGAAAGTTATTGTAATGAATAGTACCCAAGCCATCCAAACCCCTGACGAAAACTCTGGGGATAACCCTCTTTGGAAACTGATGCAAGCCAGTTACCTGGTATTAAACCACACAAACCCAAATTAAATCACACAAACCACACAAACACAAACATTGCTGGGTGTGTTGCGATACTAGACCTCCCTTCTATGAGGCAATAGGCATCCACTCAAAGGCGAAAAGGGTAAATGGTTCAAACCCAACACAATGTTTATGGGATTCTGAAGGTCGAAAACCAGGCCTGACGATGCAACATGTATCGGGACAAGGGAGATGTATTGGGAATGTACCCCCAGAGAAAAATAAATTATGCAAGATAAGAGCTTCCCTGAAAGGGAAGCCCCCTGCTGATTGGCTAATACCAGCCCGTAACACCAAATGGATCTGCTCCAAAACTGGAATCACTCCCTGTTTATCTCTTAAATTGTTCAACGAATATGAGGAATATTGCATCCAAGTGATGATAATCCCCCGGATCATATACCACCCTGAGGAATTTGTGCATAATAACCAGAATACCCAGAGTCACCACTTACAGAAACGAGAACCATTTACCTTTACGGCTTTGACAATAGCCACTTTGATAGCTGTAGGAGCAACAGGCGCGGGCACAGGAATAACGTCATTGGTCCAACAAAATCAGAAATTTCAATCACTTAGAATAGCAGTAGACGAAGACTTGGTAAGAATTGAACAATCAATAACTGCCTTGGAAAAATCTGTTAGATCATTATCAGAGGTGGTGCTACAAAACCGAAGGGGGTTAGATTTAATGTTTCTACAACAAGGTGGGCTATGTGCTGCCTTGGGAGAACAATGTTGTGTATATGCTGATCACACAGGGATTGTAAGGGATACTATGACAAAACTTCGGGAAGGCCTAGAAAAACGAAAACGAGAACAAGAAACGCAACAAAGCTGGTATGAGTCCTGGTTTAACCACTCTCCTTGGCTTACCGCATTACTATATACCATTGCAGGACCCTTGATTATATTAATACTGGTATTAACTTTTGGACCCTGTATATTCAATAGAGTAGTTACAATTGTAAAAAACAGATTGGAAGCAGCTCATTTGATGCTTATGAGAGCCAAGCATGAACCTCTGGGAGGAATACCGGAGGTGGAGGAGACCCTCATTTTGAGCCAGCAGGTGCTTAAGCGATTTGATGAACAAAATAGTGAAAAGAAAAAGGGGGGATTGTAATAAACTGTGAGCTGTTTGTTCATCAAACCTTGTCAGAACAATGGAGAGTTATATGAAATACACAAAGTCGGCCACAAGAAAGTTACATTAAATACACAAGGTCAGCCACAGGCACCTGGCTATGTAAAAACGGCATGCAGGACTGCGAAAGGAGGGAGCGGGGGGGGGGCTCATAAAGATGAAGGGTATAAAACCAGTAACTTTCTAACCATATAGTTTGAAGAAGCAATTAGTGGGAGGGGGAAGTCTGGTTTGGAGCAAGAAACAGTCTCACATTATCTCGAGGGAGGGAGGGAGTGATTAAAAGGAGCAAGGATTCGAGAACAGGATGGCACCCATCACATAAATCTCCTTGTTCAAGAAGGACACGAATCGGCTCAGACTGATAAGGACACTGCCAACTTGTGGGAACAGCACATTCCAGGCAAAGGTGAAAAGTACACCGTGAGGAAGACCTACGGCCTTCCTCCCAAAAGACCCCCGAAGACCCTCGCCCACAATTCCTGGGAGAATTTGCGCAAGCGCGAAGGACTGATAAGCTAATTAGCATACGAAGCGAGAGTAGGTGGGTTTAGGTAATGAATATGTATAAGCATCAACGGAATATTTATTGTTTTTACTGTATAAGAATGGGGCGGTTTGCTATCTCGGCGCGCGCCGTTGGCGGAGCAGGAGACTCCCCGGCCGCCCAGCGCTGTTTTGCTTACTGGTCGCTTGCTTTAATAAACCAAATTTTTAATTGGCCAATCTCTGTCAGTTAATTGGACAAAGAGGGCAGATAAACTATAACAGCAGGACGCCATTTTATGGGGGCAGGACGCCATTTTGGAGGGGTAGAAGGCCCAGTTGTGGGGCAGGGGGCCACTTTCGGGGGCAAGAGAGCATTTTGGGGGGCAGGACGCCATTTTGGGGGGTAGAAGGCCCAGTTATGGGGCAGGAGACCACTTTCGGGGGCGAGAGCGCATTTTGTGGGGCAAGGAGGCCATTTTGGGGGTCGCCCCACCCACGGCGAGGGAGGACCCGAGACACCCAATCGCGGCGAGGGACGACCCGAGACACCCAATGGCGGCGAGGGAAGACCTCCGGTGTCCAATGGCGGCAAGGTGAGACCCGAGTGAGCTCCGCCCCCCACCCCCCCAGCTTATGGGCGGGGCCACGTTGGGTTGGCCAACCTGGTTGAGCTCTCAAGACCCGCGATGGCCCCGCCCACGGCGGCCATCTTGGGACAGAACGCTGGGCAGAGATGAGAGGCGGGAAGTGGCCCAGGGGAGTTTTTACTCGTGGCCCATGCCGCGCTGGCAAAGCAGCGCCGTCCCCTCCTCTTCCTCGGAGGAAGGGGGTGGGCGGGGCTTCCTCCCGGCACGGGGCCGTCCGCGGGGGCTCAGCCCTCGTCGCTGCCGGAGACGCTGGCCATGGCGTAGGCGCCGGCGTCGTCCTTGTCGTGCAGCCCCTTCCAGTGAACGCCGCCTGGCCGGGGGAGGGGGGCGGGGCCTAGGCGGGGGGTGCAGCCGCGATGGCCCCGCCCCCTCAGTGAAAAACCGGGTGGCCCTGCCCCCTTCCCGGTTTTATATCGCTCGATGTTAAGCTTGGGAAGAGGGAGGGGTGGAGGGAGGTTATCTTGTTCTCTGTCTCATTATCTTGCTGTTTGTAGTAATAAATGAATAGTTTTCCCCAAGTCGAGTCTGTTTTGCCTGTGACGGTAAATTTAAGGATTTCTCCCTGTCCTTATCTCAAACCTCGAGCCGTTTTTCCCTACATTATCTCCCCCTGTTCTCTCGGAGGGTGGGAGGAGTGAGAGAGAGACTGCGTAGTCTGGTCCTGATCGGGGCTGAACTACGACAGTGTTACTTTCTTAAACATTCTCCAAACCCATAGGTACAGCACAATAGTTAATATTAATAAAACCCCTAAGCTAATCAATAAGATCACAACGGGGCGCACCATAGTATTAAGGATCCCTGTTGCCTCTGTCCCAGCCCCACTCATGCCCTGAGTACATTTCCATTTTGTGCATAACCACAGTGGCCAAGTTTAAGCCCGACCGTTTAAAAGGTGGTCCCATGCTTCCTGTAAACCCAAGGGAGGCGTGAGACCACGGCCATTTGGTGTCCTTTTGATTACAAGTTGGTGGTAAGATGCAGGAAAATATTGTAAGCCCAATCACAATTCCAATTAAACAATTGGTCATTTTAGGATTTAGTTGGTCTAGTGGATTAGTACAGCTACTTCTGTAGATAATGTACTGCCTTTGGTGACCTGCTAAAATGGGTTTTATATTTCCTATAATAAAATGACAAATAAGATATAAACTGTACCGATGACAGATTTGGGCGAGATTAGTTACTGGCCGGTCCCGGTTTCTTTGTCCGGTATCGTTTGCTGTGGTGTCCCTCCGGTTCACTACTGCACTGTTCCCGCCCTTATCCGTTCGAACGAGTTTAAGTCTCAAGTCTTCGTTGTTGTCTGGAGTTACTTTCCACAAGGTTGCAGAGGCTCTCTTGATCCGAGTATGGTGTATCCAGGAGTTCTGTCCCTTTACCTTAATTGCCGTGTAGGTGGAGAGGAGGACTTGAAAAGGTCCGGCCCACTGTGGTTCCAGAGTTTTTTCTGTAAGAGACTTAACATATACATAGTCCCCTGGTTGTATATCGTGAACAGGCCCATCCAGACCCCTACGACGTGTTCCCATTGCATGTTTTTCAATTCTTTTTAATTGTTTGTTTAGTGCCACCATATAGGAGGTCATTATTTCTTCACCAATTTGTGAAGACGTTCCCTTTTGTACCCCATAGGGTCGTCCATATAGAATTTCGAATGGACTAAGCCCTTCTCTTGCTCTTGGTCTGGTTCGTATTCGTATAAGAGCTAATGGTAAAGTTAGATTAGTTTCCTGACCCAACTTGACAATCTGTTGTTTGATTAGGTGATTCATTTTCTCCACCTGGCCACTTGATTGTGGTCGGTAAGAGATATGTAATTGCCACTCTATCCCTAGATGGTGGCTAATTGCTTGTACTATTCTGGACACAAAATGTGGTCCTCTATCCGATGACATTACTGCTGGGACTCCAAACCTAGGTACTATTTCCTGGAGCAGTATTTTGGTTACTTCCCAGGCTTTAGCAGTTCCGCACGGGAAAGCTTCTGGCCAGCCTGAAAAGGTATCCGTAAGTACTAATAAGTATCGATACCCCCCTTTTCTAGGGAGTTCTGAGAAATCAATCTGCCAACGTTGTCCCGGACCATTCCCCTTTCCGATTTTTTCAAGTTTCGGCCCTTTTACAACTTTAGGATTAGTCTGGAGACAAAGATCACATTGTTGAGTTACTTGTCTAACGGTAGTGTCTAAGTTTCACGCTATTATGTTCCTGATGAGATCTTTATATAGGGCTTCTGCCCCCCCCTCCCCCCAGTGTCTTTTTCTATGTTCTTCTCGGACTACTGACCATATCATGTAGGAGGGAATTACTACCCTCCCGTGTGAGGGGTAGTAATTGGCCCACCCTTCCTCATTATATGACCCCTTTAGATCATTAATAAGTTTGCCGACTTCCTTTGTGTATTCTGGTTTACCTTCTAGAAATACCTGTCCATCAGGTATTAGCGCACCCTCTACCTTGATTGTTTCTCTAGCTGCTTGTTTTGCTTCCCTATCTGCCAGCTCATTTCCTCTTTCCAATTCTGTGCTCACTTTCTGGTGTGCTTTAATATGCATAATTGCCACCTTTTTGGGAAGCTGGACTGCATTCAGGATTTTCAAAATCCCTTCTGCGTGTTTGATGGTTTTTCCATGAGAATTTAACAGTCCTCTTTCCTTCCATATTGCTCCATGGGCATGTACCACCCCAAAGGCATATTTAGGGTCAGTCCAAATGTTTACAGTCCTTCCCTGGGCTCTCTCCAGGGCTCAGGTAAGGGCTATGATCTCGGCCTTTTGGGCTGAGACGTCGGCTGATAGTGGCCTGGACTCTATCACCTTTTCAAAAGTGGTAACAGCATATCCGGAATGTCGCCTTCCATTTAACATATAGCTGCTTCCATCGGTGAACCAATGTTCGGCTCCATCGACAGGGACATCTTTAAGATCCGTTCGACTAGAATACATGGTTTCAATTGTTTCCAAGCAGTCATGACTCACCGGCTCCCCGATGTTCCCATCAAGGAATGAGGCCGGATTGATGATGTTTGTGGTCACGATTTCAACATCATCCTGTTCAACCATTATAGCTTGATATTTCAGGAACCTTTGTGGGGAAAGCCAATGCCCTCCTTTTGCTTCAAGGACCGCAGATACAGTCTGGGAAACTAGGACAGTCATTTTCTGGCCTAGAGTGAACTTTCAGGCTTCTTGAATGTTTAGAATGACAGCTGCTACTGCTCTCAGACAGCTGGGCCACTGTCGCAGTTCAGCCCTGATCAGGACCAGACTACACAGTCTCTCTCTCGCTCCCCCCACCCTCCGAGAGAATAGGGGGAGATGATATAAGAAAAACGGCTCGAGGTTTGAGATAAGGACGGGAAGAAATTTGTAAAGTTACCGTTACAGGCAAAACAGACTCGACTTGGGGAAAAACACTCATTTATTTCTAAAACTAGCAGGAGAATGAGACAGGGAACAAGATAACCTCCCCCCACTCCTCCCTCTTCCCGGGCTTAACATTATCTCTACTACCTTCCCCTCCCGAGCAGCATGGAGGGGGGGTCGGGGGCGGGGGGGGGGAATGGGGGTCGCAGTCAGTTCATCACGCGTTGTTTTACGCCTCTGTGTCATCGTTGGGGGAAGAACTACTTGCATTCCTCCTCTGCTCCAGCGTGGGGTCCCTCCCACGGGCCACAGTCCTCCGTGAAACTGCTCCGGCATGGGTCATCTCTTCCACGGGGTGCAGTCCCTCTAGAACAGCTGTCCCAGCGGGCCCTCCACGGGGCACAGCCTCCTTCAGGCCTCCACCTGCTCCGGCGTGGGGTCCTCCACAGGCTGCAGGTGGACCTCTGCCCCTCCGTGGACCTCCATGGGCTGCAGGGGGACAACCTGCTCCACCATGGTCGTCACCACGAGTTGCAGAGGAATCTTGGCCAGAAGCCATATTACTCCTCCCCCTCCTTCTTCACTGACCTTGGCGTCTGCAGCCGTTCCTCGCAACAGGCTGGCAGACGCCTCTCAGGATCCTTTTTACATCTTATTCACTTCAACTGCTCCTCTCCACTTCTTGCAGCCAGGCCGGGCCGAGTTGGGCCCAGTCGGCTGCCCGGCGGGAGGCCAGAGGGTGAGGCCTGCAAGGCCCACAAGGCTCGCGCTTCCCCCTCTCTGCCCCCCGCTCAGCTGCTTCACATCTCTCCCTTTTTTTTTTTCTGTTTCCCCCTTCTTAAATATGTTATAGCAGAGGCATTATCACAGAACATTCTGCTACCAATTGGCTCGGCCTTGGCCAGCAGTGGGTCCGCCCTAGGCCCGGCCAAGTCCACTGAACAAAGGGGAGCGACTTCTAGCAGTTTCCTACAGAAGCTACCACCTTAGCACCCCCCCACTAACAAAACCAGAACAGCCACCCTTTCGCAGCGGCATCCAGCTGTTTGGAGAAGTATGCTACCGCCCGTCTGTATGGTCCGAAATCTTGTGCCAATATTCCTAGTGCCATTCCTTGTTTTTCGTGGGAAAATAGAAAAAATGGCTTACTCACATCAGGAAGTCCCAATGCTGATGCCGACATCAGGGCTTTCTTCAGCTGATGGAAGGCTCGATCTGACTCAGCATCCCACTGGAGATCCTTTTGGTTAGCTGCTATCAGGGAATAGAGTGGCTTAAACAGGCAGACCATAATCACATATCCAAAGTTGGCACCACCCTGTCATTCCTAAGAATGTCCGTAGTTCCTTTATAGTTTGTGGTCGGGGGCTTTGGCATATGGCCTCTTTCCGGGCTTGTCCTAGGATCCGTTGTCCGGCACTGATCTCGTACCCCAGGTACGTGACCTGGGGTTGTAACAACACCTGTGCCTTTTTCTTAGAAACCCGATATCCCTGTAGTCCCAGGAAATTTAACAGACTCACGGTCCAAATGACACAGGATTCTTTGGTTCTGGTTGCAATAAGAAGGTCGTCTACATACTGTAACACCTTCCCTTCTTCTGAAGGTGGTTCCCATGATTCCAAGTCCTTTGCTAGCTGATTCCTCAAAACTGTGGGGCACGAGAAGTGCCTGCTCCGGAGGCTTCTTGCGAGCAGCGCTAAAAGCACGCGAACATCGCGTTTCTGTGCTTTCCTGAACAGCTTGCGCTGGGACAGTTACAGCCGTGTTTTGCAAGCTGTCCGGGGTTCTGAGGCACTAAAAGTGCGGATGTGTGGCGACTGTCCAAGACGAGAACCGGCTGCTCTGAAAGCCCTTCCTGCTCGTCACGTACGCTTTCTAGCAGCTCTACGGACACACACGCGTCAGCCTCTTCACTGTCCTACACAGCTAGCACGCTGGCAGTTACCGTCAACTTGGAAGCAGCCGCGCAGAAGGCAGTCGCCCTGCAACCGGCGAACAGCGCATCATCGCGGCTACACGCGAGCTGGCCGCACTCGGAGCTTTCGCGGCTCTTCTCTCGCTCTTTCCCGCAGAGCTCCGGCGATGCACAACTCGAACCGCGAAAGCCGCAATGAGCTTTGTGCAAGCTGCGCAGAAGAAACAAGGCACTAAACCGGCAAATGTCCAGCTAATCTCCAACGTGAAAAGGCTCAGCAAGGAAAGCTCTTGCTAACAGCCCAGAAGCATTGCGACGCTTCTCTGGATGATTTGCCCACCAACACTTCACATCAGCTCAAGCCGGCTGCCCGGAGGAAAAGAGGCTAGGAAAGATCGTAGCAGGCACGGTTGTTGCTGCACGAGAAGTGCCTGCTCCGGAGGCTTCTTGCGAGCAGCGCTAAAAGCACGCGAACATCGCGTTTCTGTGCTTTCCTGAACAGCTTGCGCTGGGACAGTTACAGCCGTGTTTTGCAAGCTGTCCGGGGTTCTGAGGCACTAAAAGTGCGGATGTGTGGCGACTGTCCAAGACGAGAACCGGCTGCTCTGAAAGCCCTTCCTGCTCGTCACGTACGCTTTCTAGCAGCTCTACGGACACACACGCGTCAGCCTCTTCACTGTCCTACACAGCTAGCACGCTGGCAGTTACCGTCAACTTGGAAGCAGCCGCGCAGAAGGCACTCGCCCTGCAACCGGCGAACAGCGCACATTCGCGGCTACACGCGAGCTGGCCGCACTCGGAGCTTTCGCGGCTCTTCTCTCGCTCTTTCCCGCAGAGCTCCGGCGATGCACAACTCGAACCGCGAAAGCCGCAATGAGCTTTGTGCAAGCTGCGCAGAAGAAACAAGGCACTAAACCGGCAAATGTCCAGCTAATCTCCAACGTGAAAAGGGTCAGCAAGGAAAGCTCTTGCTAACAGCCCAGAAGCATTGCGACGCTTCTCTGGATGATTTGCCCACCAACACTTCACATCAGCTCAAGCCGGCTGCCCGGAGGAAAAGAGGCTAGGAAAGATCGTAGCAGGCACGGTTGTTGCTGCACGAGAAGTGCCTGCTCCGGAGGCTTCTTGCGAGCAGCGCTAAAAGCACGCGAACATCGCGTTTCTGTGCTTTCCTGAACAGCTTGCGCTGGGACAGTTACAGCCGTGTTTTGCAAGCTGTCCGGGGTTCTGAGGCACTAAAAGTGCGGATGTGTGGCGACTGTGCAAGACGAGAACCGGCTGCTCTGAAAGCCCTTCCTGCTCGTCACGTACGCTTTCTAGCAGCTCTACGGACACACACGCGTCAGCCTCTTCACTGTCCTACACAGCTAGCACGCTGGCAGTTACCGTCAACTTGGAAGCAGCCGCGCAGAAGGCACTCGCCCTGCAACCGGCGAACAGCGCACATTCGCGGCTACACGCGAGCTGGCCGCACTCGGAGCTTTCGCGGCTCTTCTCTCGCTCTTTCCCGCAGAGCTCCGGCGATGCACAACTCGAACCGCGAAAGCCGCAATGAGCTTTGTGCAAGCTGCGCAGAAGAAACAAGGCACTAAACCGGCAAATGTCCAGCTAATCTCCAACGTGAAAAGGCTCAGCAAGGAAAGCTCTTGCTAACAGCCCAGAAGCATTGCGACGCTTCTCTGGATGATTTGCCCACCAACACTTCACATCAGCTCAAGCCGGCTGCCCGGAGGAAAAGAGGCTAGGAAAGATCGTAGCAGGCACGGTTGTTGCTGCACGAGAAGTGCCTGCTCCGGAGGCTTCTTGCGAGCAGCGCTAAAAGCACGCGAACATCGCGTTTCTGTGCTTTCCTGAACAGCTTGCGCTGGGACAGTTACAGCCGTGTTTTGCAAGCTGTCCGGGGTTCTGAGGCACTAAAAGTGCGGATGTGTGGCGACTGTGCAAGACGAGAACCGGCTGCTCTGAAAGCCCTTCCTGCTCGTCACGTACGCTTTCTAGCAGCTCTACGGACACACACGCGTCAGCCTCTTCACTGTCCTACACAGCTAGCACGCTGGCAGTTACCGTCAACTTGGAAGCAGCCGCGCAGAAGGCAGTCGCCCTGCAACCGGCGAACAGCGCACATTCGCGGCTACACGCGAGCTGGCCGCACTCGGAGCTTTCGCGGCTCTTCTCTCGCTCTTTCCCGCAGAGCTCCGGCGATGCACAACTCGAACCGCGAAAGCCGCAATGAGCTTTGTGCAAGCTGCGCAGAAGAAACAAGGCACTAAACCGGCAAATGTCCAGCTAATCTCCAACGTGAAAAGGGTCAGCAAGGAAAGCTCTTGCTAACAGCCCAGAAGCATTGCGACGCTTCTCTGGATGATTTGCCCACCAACACTTCACATCAGCTCAAGCCGGCTGCCCGGAGGAAAAGAGGCTAGGAAAGATCGTAGCAGGCACGGTTGTTGCTGCACGAGAAGTGCCTGCTCCGGAGGCTTCTTGCGAGCAGCGCTAAAAGCACGCGAACATCGCGTTTCTGTGCTTTCCTGAACAGCTTGCGCTGGGACAGTTACAGCCGTGTTTTGCAAGCTGTCCGGGGTTCTGAGGCACTAAAAGTGCGGATGTGTGGCGACTGTGCAAGACGAGAACCGGCTGCTCTGAAAGCCCTTCCTGCTCGTCACGTACGCTTTCTAGCAGCTCTACGGACACACACGCGTCAGCCTCTTCACTGTCCTACACAGCTAGCACGCTGGCAGTTACCGTCAACTTGGAAGCAGCCGCGCAGAAGGCACTCGCCCTGCAACCGGCGAACAGCGCACATTCGCGGCTACACGCGAGCTGGCCGCACTCGGAGCTTTCGCGGCTCTTCTCTCGCTCTTTCCCGCAGAGCTCCGGCGATGCACAACTCGAACCGCGAAAGCCGCAATGAGCTTTGTGCAAGCTGCGCAGAAGAAACAAGGCACTAAACCGGCAAATGTCCAGCTAATCTCCAACGTGAAAAGGCTCAGCAAGGAAAGCTCTTGCTAACAGCCCAGAAGCATTGCGACGCTTCTCTGGATGATTTGCCCACCAACACTTCACATCAGCTCAAGCCGGCTGCCCGGAGGAAAAGAGGCTAGGAAAGATCGTAGCAGGCACGGTTGTTGCTGCACGAGAAGTGCCTGCTCCGGAGGCTTCTTGCGAGCAGCGCTAAAAGCACGCGAACATCGCGTTTCTGTGCTTTCCTGAACAGCTTGCGCTGGGACAGTTACAGCCGTGTTTTGCAAGCTGTCCGGGGTTCTGAGGCACTAAAAGTGCGGATGTGTGGCGACTGTCCAAGACGAGAACCGGCTGCTCTGAAAGCCCTTCCTGCTCGTCACGTACGCTTTCTAGCAGCTCTACGGACACACACGCGTCAGCCTCTTCACTGTCCTACACAGCTAGCACGCTGGCAGTTACCGTCAACTTGGAAGCAGCCGCGCAGAAGGCACTCGCCCTGCAACCGGCGAACAGCGCACATTCGCGGCTACACGCGAGCTGGCCGCACTCGGAGCTTTCGCGGCTCTTCTCTCGCTCTTTCCCGCAGAGCTCCGGCGATGCACAACTCGAACCGCGAAAGCCGCAATGAGCTTTGTGCAAGCTGCGCAGAAGAAACAAGGCACTAAACCGGCAAATGTCCAGCTAATCTCCAACGTGAAAAGGCTCAGCAAGGAAAGCTCTTGCTAACAGCCCAGAAGCATTGCGACGCTTCTCTGGATGATTTGCCCACCAACACTTCACATCAGCTCAAGCCGGCTGCCCGGAGGAAAAGAGGCTAGGAAAGATCGTAGCAGGCACGGTTGTTGCTGCACGAGAAGTGCCTGCTCCGGAGGCTTCTTGCGAGCAGCGCTAAAAGCACGCGAACATCGCGTTTCTGTGCTTTCCTGAACAGCTTGCGCTGGGACAGTTACAGCCGTGTTTTGCAAGCTGTCCGGGGTTCTGAGGCACTAAAAGTGCGGATGTGTGGCGACTGTGCAAGACGAGAACCGGCTGCTCTGAAAGCCCTTCCTGCTCGTCACGTACGCTTTCTAGCAGCTCTACGGACACACACGCGTCAGCCTCTTCACTGTCCTACACAGCTAGCACGCTGGCAGTTACCGTCAACTTGGAAGCAGCCGCGCAGAAGGCAGTCGCCCTGCAACCGGCGAACAGCGCACATTCGCGGCTACACGCGAGCTGGCCGCACTCGGAGCTTTCGCGGCTCTTCTCTCGCTCTTTCCCGCAGAGCTCCGGCGATGCACAACTCGAACCGCGAAAGCCGCAATGAGCTTTGTGCAAGCTGCGCAGAAGAAACAAGGCACTAAACCGGCAAATGTCCAGCTAATCTCCAACGTGAAAAGGGTCAGCAAGGAAAGCTCTTGCTAACAGCCCAGAAGCATTGCGACTCTTCTCTGGATGATTTGCCCACCAACACTTCACATCAGCTCAAGCCGGCTGCCCGGAGGAAAAGAGGCTAGGAAAGATCGTAGCAGGCACGGTTGTTGCTGCACGAGAAGTGCCTGCTCCGGAGGCTTCTTGCGAGCAGCGCTAAAAGCACGCGAACATCGCGTTTCTGTGCTTTCCTGAACAGCTTGCGCTGGGACAGTTACAGCCGTGTTTTGCAAGCTGTCCGGGGTTCTGAGGCACTAAAAGTGCGGATGTGTGGCGACTGTGCAAGACGAGAACCGGCTGCTCTGAAAGCCCTTCCTGCTCGTCACGTACGCTTTCTAGCAGCTCTACGGACACACACGCGTCAGCCTCTTCACTGTCCTACACAGCTAGCACGCTGGCAGTTACCGTCAACTTGGAAGCAGCCGCGCAGAAGGCACTCGCCCTGCAACCGGCGAACAGCGCACATTCGCGGCTACACGCGAGCTGGCCGCACTCGGAGCTTTCGCGGCTCTTCTCTCGCTCTTTCCCGCAGAGCTCCGGCGATGCACAACTCGAACCGCGAAAGCCGCAATGAGCTTTGTGCAAGCTGCGCAGAAGAAACAAGGCACTAAACCGGCAAATGTCCAGCTAATCTCCAACGTGAAAAGGGTCAGCAAGGAAAGCTCTTGCTAACAGCCCAGAAGCATTGCGACGCTTCTCTGGATGATTTGCCCACCAACACTTCACATCAGCTCAAGCCGGCTGCCCGGAGGAAAAGAGGCTAGGAAAGATCGTAGCAGGCACGGTTGTTGCTGCACGAGAAGTGCCTGCTCCGGAGGCTTCTTGCGAGCAGCGCTAAAAGCACGCGAACATCGCGTTTCTGTGCTTTCCTGAACAGCTTGCGCTGGGACAGTTACAGCCGTGTTTTGCAAGCTGTCCGGGGTTCTGAGGCACTAAAAGTGCGGATGTGTGGCGACTGTGCAAGACGAGAACCGGCTGCTCTGAAAGCCCTTCCTGCTCGTCACGTACGCTTTCTAGCAGCTCTACGGACACACACGCGTCAGCCTCTTCACTGTCCTACACAGCTAGCACGCTGGCAGTTACCGTCAACTTGGAAGCAGCCGCGCAGAAGGCACTCGCCCTGCAACCGGCGAACAGCGCACATTCGCGGCTACACGCGAGCTGGCCGCACTCGGAGCTTTCGCGGCTCTTCTCTCGCTCTTTCCCGCAGAGCTCCGGCGATGCACAACTCGAACCGCGAAAGCCGCAATGAGCTTTGTGCAAGCTGCGCAGAAGAAACAAGGCACTAAACCGGCAAATGTCCAGCTAATCTCCAACGTGAAAAGGGTCAGCAAGGAAAGCTCTTGCTAACAGCCCAGAAGCATTGCGACGCTTCTCTGGATGATTTGCCCACCAACACTTCACATCAGCTCAAGCCGGCTGCCCGGAGGAAAAGAGGCTAGGAAAGATCGTAGCAGGCACGGTTGTTGCTGCACGAGCAGTGCCTGCTCCGGAGGCTTCTTGCGAGCAGCGCTAAAAGCACGCGAACATCGCGTTTCTGTGCTTTCCTGAACAGCTTGCGCTGGGACAGTTACAGCCGTGTTTTGCAAGCTGTCCGGGGTTCTGAGGCACTAAAAGTGCGGATGTGTGGCGACTGTGCAAGACGAGAACCGGCTGCTCTGAAAGCCCTTCCTGCTCGTCACGTACGCTTTCTAGCAGCTCTACGGACACACACGCGTCAGCCTCTTCACTGTCCTACACAGCTAGCACGCTGGCAGTTACCGTCAACTTGGAAGCAGCCGCGCAGAAGGCACTCGCCCTGCAACCGGCGAACAGCGCACATTCGCGGCTACACGCGAGCTGGCCGCACTCGGAGCTTTCGCGGCTCTTCTCTCGCTCTTTCCCGCAGAGCTCCGGCGATGCACAACTCGAACCGCGAAAGCCGCAATGAGCTTTGTGCAAGCTGCGCAGAAGAAACAAGGCACTAAACCGGCAAATGTCCAGCTAATCTCCAACGTGAAAAGGCTCAGCAAGGAAAGCTCTTGCTAACAGCCCAGAAGCATTGCGACGCTTCTCTGGATGATTTGCCCACCAACACTTCACATCAGCTCAAGCCGGCTGCCCGGAGGAAAAGAGGCTAGGAAAGATCGTAGCAGGCACGGTTGTTGCTGCACGAGAAGTGCCTGCTCCGGAGGCTTCTTGCGAGCAGCGCTAAAAGCACGCGAACATCGCGTTTCTGTGCTTTCCTGAACAGCTTGCGCTGGGACAGTTACAGCCGTGTTTTGCAAGCTGTCCGGGGTTCTGAGGCACTAAAAGTGCGGATGTGTGGCGACTGTGCAAGACGAGAACCGGCTGCTCTGAAAGCCCTTCCTGCTCGTCACGTACGCTTTCTAGCAGCTCTACGGACACACACGCGTCAGCCTCTTCACTGTCCTACACAGCTAGCACGCTGGCAGTTACCGTCAACTTGGAAGCAGCCGCGCAGAAGGCAGTCGCCCTGCAACCGGCGAACAGCGCACATTCGCGGCTACACGCGAGCTGGCCGCACTCGGAGCTTTCGCGGCTCTTCTCTCGCTCTTTCCCGCAGAGCTCCGGCGATGCACAACTCGAACCGCGAAAGCCGCAATGAGCTTTGTGCAAGCTGCGCAGAAGAAACAAGGCACTAAACCGGCAAATGTCCAGCTAATCTCCAACGTGAAAAGGCTCAGCAAGGAAAGCTCTTGCTAACAGCCCAGAAGCATTGCGACGCTTCTCTGGATGATTTGCCCACCAACACTTCACATCAGCTCAAGCCGGCTGCCCGGAGGAAAAGAGGCTAGGAAAGATCGTAGCAGGCACGGTTGTTGCTGCACGAGAAGTGCCTGCTCCGGAGGCTTCTTGCGAGCAGCGCTAAAAGCACGCGAACATCGCGTTTCTGTGCTTTCCTGAACAGCTTGCGCTGGGACAGTTACAGCCGTGTTTTGCAAGCTGTCCGGGGTTCTGAGGCACTAAAAGTGCGGATGTGTGGCGACTGTGCAAGACGAGAACCGGCTGCTCTGAAAGCCCTTCCTGCTCGTCACGTACGCTTTCTAGCAGCTCTACGGACACACACGCGTCAGCCTCTTCACTGTCCTACACAGCTAGCACGCTGGCAGTTACCGTCAACTTGGAAGCAGCCGCGCAGAAGGCACTCGCCCTGCAACCGGCGAACAGCGCACATTCGCGGCTACACGCGAGCTGGCCGCACTCGGAGCTTTCGCGGCTCTTCTCTCGCTCTTTCCCGCAGAGCTCCGGCGATGCACAACTCGAACCGCGAAAGCCGCAATGAGCTTTGTGCAAGCTGCGCAGAAGAAACAAGGCACTAAACCGGCAAATGTCCAGCTAATCTCCAACGTGAAAAGGGTCAGCAAGGAAAGCTCTTGCTAACAGCCCAGAAGCATTGCGACGCTTCTCTGGATGATTTGCCCACCAACACTTCACATCAGCTCAAGCCGGCTGCCCGGAGGAAAAGAGGCTAGGAAAGATCGTAGCAGGCACGGTTGTTGCTGCACGAGAAGTGCCTGCTCCGGAGGCTTCTTGCGAGCAGCGCTAAAAGCACGCGAACATCGCGTTTCTGTGCTTTCCTGAACGGCTTGCGCTGGGGCAGTTACAGCCGTGTTTTGCAAGCTGTCCGGGGTTCTGAGGCACTAAAAGTGCGGATGTGTGGCGACTGTGCAAGACGAGAACCGGCTGCTCTGAAAGCCCTTCCTGCTCGTCACGTACGCTTTCTAGCAGCTCTACGGACACACACGCGTCAGCCTCTTCACTGTCCTACACAGCTAGCACGCTGGCAGTTACCGTCAACTTGGAAGCAGCCGCGCAGAAGGCACTCGCCCTGCAACCGGCGAACAGCGCACATTCGCGGCTACACGCGAGCTGGCCGCACTCGGAGCTTTCGCGGCTCTTCTCTCGCTCTTTCCCGCAGAGCTCCGGCGATGCACAACTCGAACCGCGAAAGCCGCAATGAGCTTTGTGCAAGCTGCGCAGAAGAAACAAGGCACTAAACCGGCAAATGTCCAGCTAATCTCCAACGTGAAAAGGCTCAGCAAGGAAAGCTCTTGCTAACAGCCCAGAAGCATTGCGACGCTTCTCTGGATGATTTGCCCACCAACACTTCACATCAGCTCAAGCCGGCTGCCCGGAGGAAAAGAGGCTAGGAAAGATCGTAGCAGGCACGGTTGTTGCTGCACGAGAAGTGCCTGCTCCGGAGGCTTCTTGCGAGCAGCGCTAAAAGCACGCGAACATCGCGTTTCTGTGCTTTCCTGAACAGCTTGCGCTGGGACAGTTACAGCCGTGTTTTGCAAGCTGTCCGGGGTTCTGAGGCACTAAAAGTGCGGATGTGTGGCGACTGTGCAAGACGAGAACCGGCTGCTCTGAAAGCCCTTCCTGCTCGTCACGTACGCTTTCTAGCAGCTCTACGGACACACACGCGTCAGCCTCTTCACTGTCCTACACAGCTAGCACGCTGGCAGTTACCGTCAACTTGGAAGCAGCCGCGCAGAAGGCAGTCGCCCTGCAACCGGCGAACAGCGCACATTCGCGGCTACACGCGAGCTGGCCGCACTCGGAGCTTTCGCGGCTCTTCTCTCGCTCTTTCCCGCAGAGCTCCGGCGATGCACAACTCGAACCGCGAAAGCCGCAATGAGCTTTGTGCAAGCTGCGCAGAAGAAACAAGGCACTAAACCGGCAAATGTCCAGCTAATCTCCAACGTGAAAAGGGTCAGCAAGGAAAGCTCTTGCTAACAGCCCAGAAGCATTGCGACTCTTCTCTGGATGATTTGCCCACCAACACTTCACATCAGCTCAAGCCGGCTGCCCGGAGGAAAAGAGGCTAGGAAAGATCGTAGCAGGCACGGTTGTTGCTGCACGAGAAGTGCCTGCTCCGGAGGCTTCTTGCGAGCAGCGCTAAAAGCACGCGAACATCGCGTTTCTGTGCTTTCCTGAACAGCTTGCGCTGGGACAGTTACAGCCGTGTTTTGCAAGCTGTCCGGGGTTCTGAGGCACTAAAAGTGCGGATGTGTGGCGACTGTGCAAGACGAGAACCGGCTGCTCTGAAAGCCCTTCCTGCTCGTCACGTACGCTTTCTAGCAGCTCTACGGACACACACGCGTCAGCCTCTTCACTGTCCTACACAGCTAGCACGCTGGCAGTTACCGTCAACTTGGAAGCAGCCGCGCAGAAGGCACTCGCCCTGCAACCGGCGAACAGCGCACATTCGCGGCTACACGCGAGCTGGCCGCACTCGGAGCTTTCGCGGCTCTTCTCTCGCTCTTTCCCGCAGAGCTCCGGCGATGCACAACTCGAACCGCGAAAGCCGCAATGAGCTTTGTGCAAGCTGCGCAGAAGAAACAAGGCACTAAACCGGCAAATGTCCAGCTAATCTCCAACGTGAAAAGGGTCAGCAAGGAAAGCTCTTGCTAACAGCCCAGAAGCATTGCGACGCTTCTCTGGATGATTTGCCCACCAACACTTCACATCAGCTCAAGCCGGCTGCCCGGAGGAAAAGAGGCTAGGAAAGATCGTAGCAGGCACGGTTGTTGCTGCACGAGAAGTGCCTGCTCCGGAGGCTTCTTGCGAGCAGCGCTAAAAGCACGCGAACATCGCGTTTCTGTGCTTTCCTGAACAGCTTGCGCTGGGACAGTTACAGCCGTGTTTTGCAAGCTGTCCGGGGTTCTGAGGCACTAAAAGTGCGGATGTGTGGCGACTGTGCAAGACGAGAACCGGCTGCTCTGAAAGCCCTTCCTGCTCGTCACGTACGCTTTCTAGCAGCTCTACGGACACACACGCGTCAGCCTCTTCACTGTCCTACACAGCTAGCACGCTGGCAGTTACCGTCAACTTGGAAGCAGCCGCGCAGAAGGCACTCGCCCTGCAACCGGCGAACAGCGCACATTCGCGGCTACACGCGAGCTGGCCGCACTCGGAGCTTTCGCGGCTCTTCTCTCGCTCTTTCCCGCAGAGCTCCGGCGATGCACAACTCGAACCGCGAAAGCCGCAATGAGCTTTGTGCAAGCTGCGCAGAAGAAACAAGGCACTAAACCGGCAAATGTCCAGCTAATCTCCAACGTGAAAAGGGTCAGCAAGGAAAGCTCTTGCTAACAGCCCAGAAGCATTGCGACGCTTCTCTGGATGATTTGCCCACCAACACTTCACATCAGCTCAAGCCGGCTGCCCGGAGGAAAAGAGGCTAGGAAAGATCGTAGCAGGCACGGTTGTTGCTGCACGAGCAGTGCCTGCTCCGGAGGCTTCTTGCGAGCAGCGCTAAAAGCACGCGAACATCGCGTTTCTGTGCTTTCCTGAACAGCTTGCGCTGGGACAGTTACAGCCGTGTTTTGCAAGCTGTCCGGGGTTCTGAGGCACTAAAAGTGCGGATGTGTGGCGACTGTGCAAGACGAGAACCGGCTGCTCTGAAAGCCCTTCCTGCTCGTCACGTACGCTTTCTAGCAGCTCTACGGACACACACGCGTCAGCCTCTTCACTGTCCTACACAGCTAGCACGCTGGCAGTTACCGTCAACTTGGAAGCAGCCGCGCAGAAGGCACTCGCCCTGCAACCGGCGAACAGCGCACATTCGCGGCTACACGCGAGCTGGCCGCACTCGGAGCTTTCGCGGCTCTTCTCTCGCTCTTTCCCGCAGAGCTCCGGCGATGCACAACTCGAACCGCGAAAGCCGCAATGAGCTTTGTGCAAGCTGCGCAGAAGAAACAAGGCACTAAACCGGCAAATGTCCAGCTAATCTCCAACGTGAAAAGGCTCAGCAAGGAAAGCTCTTGCTAACAGCCCAGAAGCATTGCGACGCTTCTCTGGATGATTTGCCCACCAACACTTCACATCAGCTCAAGCCGGCTGCCCGGAGGAAAAGAGGCTAGGAAAGATCGTAGCAGGCACGGTTGTTGCTGCACGAGAAGTGCCTGCTCCGGAGGCTTCTTGCGAGCAGCGCTAAAAGCACGCGAACATCGCGTTTCTGTGCTTTCCTGAACAGCTTGCGCTGGGACAGTTACAGCCGTGTTTTGCAAGCTGTCCGGGGTTCTGAGGCACTAAAAGTGCGGATGTGTGGCGACTGTGCAAGACGAGAACCGGCTGCTCTGAAAGCCCTTCCTGCTCGTCACGTACGCTTTCTAGCAGCTCTACGGACACACACGCGTCAGCCTCTTCACTGTCCTACACAGCTAGCACGCTGGCAGTTACCGTCAACTTGGAAGCAGCCGCGCAGAAGGCACTCGCCCTGCAACCGGCGAACAGCGCACATTCGCGGCTACACGCGAGCTGGCCGCACTCGGAGCTTTCGCGGCTCTTCTCTCGCTCTTTCCCGCAGAGCTCCGGCGATGCACAACTCGAACCGCGAAAGCCGCAATGAGCTTTGTGCAAGCTGCGCAGAAGAAACAAGGCACTAAACCGGCAAATGTCCAGCTAATCTCCAACGTGAAAAGGCTCAGCAAGGAAAGCTCTTGCTAACAGCCCAGAAGCATTGCGACGCTTCTCTGGATGATTTGCCCACCAACACTTCACATCAGCTCAAGCCGGCTGCCCGGAGGAAAAGAGGCTAGGAAAGATCGTAGCAGGCACGGTTGTTGCTGCACGAGAAGTGCCTGCTCCGGAGGCTTCTTGCGAGCAGCGCTAAAAGCACGCGAACATCGCGTTTCTGTGCTTTCCTGAACAGCTTGCGCTGGGACAGTTACAGCCGTGTTTTGCAAGCTGTCCGGGGTTCTGAGGCACTAAAAGTGCGGATGTGTGGCGACTGTGCAAGACGAGAACCGGCTGCTCTGAAAGCCCTTCCTGCTCGTCACGTACGCTTTCTAGCAGCTCTACGGACACACACGCGTCAGCCTCTTCACTGTCCTACACAGCTAGCACGCTGGCAGTTACCGTCAACTTGGAAGCAGCCGCGCAGAAGGCACTCGCCCTGCAACCGGCGAACAGCGCACATTCGCGGCTACACGCGAGCTGGCCGCACTCGGAGCTTTCGCGGCTCTTCTCTCGCTCTTTCCCGCAGAGCTCCGGCGATGCACAACTCGAACCGCGAAAGCCGCAATGAGCTTTGTGCAAGCTGCGCAGAAGAAACAAGGCACTAAACCGGCAAATGTCCAGCTAATCTCCAACGTGAAAAGGGTCAGCAAGGAAAGCTCTTGCTAACAGCCCAGAAGCATTGCGACGCTTCTCTGGATGATTTGCCCACCAACACTTCACATCAGCTCAAGCCGGCTGCCCGGAGGAAAAGAGGCTAGGAAAGATCGTAGCAGGCACGGTTGTTGCTGCACGAGAAGTGCCTGCTCCGGAGGCTTCTTGCGAGCAGCGCTAAAAGCACGCGAACATCGCGTTTCTGTGCTTTCCTGAACGGCTTGCGCTGGGGCAGTTACAGCCGTGTTTTGCAAGCTGTCCGGGGTTCTGAGGCACTAAAAGTGCGGATGTGTGGCGACTGTGCAAGACGAGAACCGGCTGCTCTGAAAGCCCTTCCTGCTCGTCACGTACGCTTTCTAGCAGCTCTACGGACACACACGCGTCAGCCTCTTCACTGTCCTACACAGCTAGCACGCTGGCAGTTACCGTCAACTTGGAAGCAGCCGCGCAGAAGGCACTCGCCCTGCAACCGGCGAACAGCGCACATTCGCGGCTACACGCGAGCTGGCCGCACTCGGAGCTTTCGCGGCTCTTCTCTCGCTCTTTCCCGCAGAGCTCCGGCGATGCACAACTCGAACCGCGAAAGCCGCAATGAGCTTTGTGCAAGCTGCGCAGAAGAAACAAGGCACTAAACCGGCAAATGTCCAGCTAATCTCCAACGTGAAAAGGCTCAGCAAGGAAAGCTCTTGCTAACAGCCCAGAAGCATTGCGACGCTTCTCTGGATGATTTGCCCACCAACACTTCACATCAGCTCAAGCCGGCTGCCCGGAGGAAAAGAGGCTAGGAAAGATCGTAGCAGGCACGGTTGTTGCTGCACGAGAAGTGCCTGCTCCGGAGGCTTCTTGCGAGCAGCGCTAAAAGCACGCGAACATCGCGTTTCTGTGCTTTCCTGAACAGCTTGCGCTGGGACAGTTACAGCCGTGTTTTGCAAGCTGTCCGGGGTTCTGAGGCACTAAAAGTGCGGATGTGTGGCGACTGTGCAAGACGAGAACCGGCTGCTCTGAAAGCCCTTCCTGCTCGTCACGTACGCTTTCTAGCAGCTCTACGGACACACACGCGTCAGCCTCTTCACTGTCCTACACAGCTAGCACGCTGGCAGTTACCGTCAACTTGGAAGCAGCCGCGCAGAAGGCAGTCGCCCTGCAACCGGCGAACAGCGCACATTCGCGGCTACACGCGAGCTGGCCGCACTCGGAGCTTTCGCGGCTCTTCTCTCGCTCTTTCCCGCAGAGCTCCGGCGATGCACAACTCGAACCGCGAAAGCCGCAATGAGCTTTGTGCAAGCTGCGCAGAAGAAACAAGGCACTAAACCGGCAAATGTCCAGCTAATCTCCAACGTGAAAAGGCTCAGCAAGGAAAGCTCTTGCTAACAGCCCAGAAGCATTGCGACGCTTCTCTGGATGATTTGCCCACCAACACTTCACATCAGCTCAAGCCGGCTGCCCGGAGGAAAAGAGGCTAGGAAAGATCGTAGCAGGCACGGTTGTTGCTGCACGAGAAGTGCCTGCTCCGGAGGCTTCTTGCGAGCAGCGCTAAAAGCACGCGAACATCGCGTTTCTGTGCTTTCCTGAACAGCTTGCGCTGGGACAGTTACAGCCGTGTTTTGCAAGCTGTCCGGGGTTCTGAGGCACTAAAAGTGCGGATGTGTGGCGACTGTGCAAGACGAGAACCGGCTGCCCTGAAAGCCCTTCCTGCTCGTCACGTACGCTTTCTAGCAGCTCTACGGACACACACGCGTCAGCCTCTTCACTGTCCTACACAGCTAGCACGCTGGCAGTTACCGTCAACTTGGAAGCAGCCGCGCAGAAGGCAGTCGCCCTGCAACCGGCGAACAGCGCACATTCGCGGCTACACGCGAGCTGGCCGCACTCGGAGCTTTCGCGGCTCTTCTCTCGCTCTTTCCCGCAGAGCTCCGGCGATGCACAACTCGAACCGCGAAAGCCGCAATGAGCTTTGTGCAAGCTGCGCAGAAGAAACAAGGCACTAAACCGGCAAATGTCCAGCTAATCTCCAACGTGAAAAGGGTCAGCAAGGAAAGCTCTTGCTAACAGCCCAGAAGCATTGCGACGCTTCTCTGGATGATTTGCCCACCAACACTTCACATCAGCTCAAGCCGGCTGCCCGGAGGAAAAGAGGCTAGGAAAGATCGTAGCAGGCACGGTTGTTGCTGCACGAGAAGTGCCTGCTCCGGAGGCTTCTTGCGAGCAGCGCTAAAAGCACGCGAACATCGCGTTTCTGTGCTTTCCTGAACAGCTTGCGCTGGGACAGTTACAGCCGTGTTTTGCAAGCTGTCCGGGGTTCTGAGGCACTAAAAGTGCGGATGTGTGGCGACTGTGCAAGACGAGAACCGGCTGCTCTGAAAGCCCTTCCTGCTCGTCACGTACGCTTTCTAGCAGCTCTACGGACACACACGCGTCAGCCTCTTCACTGTCCTACACAGCTAGCACGCTGGCAGTTACCGTCAACTTGGAAGCAGCCGCGCAGAAGGCAGTCGCCCTGCAACCGGCGAACAGCGCACATTCGCGGCTACACGCGAGCTGGCCGCACTCGGAGCTTTCGCGGCTCTTCTCTCGCTCTTTCCCGCAGAGCTCCGGCGATGCACAACTCGAACCGCGAAAGCCGCAATGAGCTTTGTGCAAGCTGCGCAGAAGAAACAAGGCACTAAACCGGCAAATGTCCAGCTAATCTCCAACGTGAAAAGGCTCAGCAAGGAAAGCTCTTGCTAACAGCCCAGAAGCATTGCGACGCTTCTCTGGATGATTTGCCCACCAACACTTCACATCAGCTCAAGCCGGCTGCCCGGAGGAAAAGAGGCTAGGAAAGATCGTAGCAGGCACGGTTGTTGCTGCACGAGAAGTGCCTGCTCCGGAGGCTTCTTGCGAGCAGCGCTAAAAGCACGCGAACATCGCGTTTCTGTGCTTTCCTGAACAGCTTGCGCTGGGACAGTTACAGCCGTGTTTTGCAAGCTGTCCGGGGTTCTGAGGCACTAAAAGTGCGGATGTGTGGCGACTGTGCAAGACGAGAACCGGCTGCTCTGAAAGCCCTTCCTGCTCGTCACGTACGCTTTCTAGCAGCTCTACGGACACACACGCGTCAGCCTCTTCACTGTCCTACACAGCTAGCACGCTGGCAGTTACCGTCAACTTGGAAGCAGCCGCGCAGAAGGCAGTCGCCCTGCAACCGGCGAACAGCGCACATTCGCGGCTACACGCGAGCTGGCCGCACTCGGAGCTTTCGCGGCTCTTCTCTCGCTCTTTCCCGCAGAGCTCCGGCGATGCACAACTCGAACCGCGAAAGCCGCAATGAGCTTTGTGCAAGCTGCGCAGAAGAAACAAGGCACTAAACCGGCAAATGTCCAGCTAATCTCCAACGTGAAAAGGCTCAGCAAGGAAAGCTCTTGCTAACAGCCCAGAAGCATTGCGACGCTTCTCTGGATGATTTGCCCACCAACACTTCACATCAGCTCAAGCCGGCTGCCCGGAGGAAAAGAGGCTAGGAAAGATCGTAGCAGGCACGGTTGTTGCTGCACGAGAAGTGCCTGCTCCGGAGGCTTCTTGCGAGCAGCGCTAAAAGCACGCGAACATCGCGTTTCTGTGCTTTCCTGAACAGCTTGCGCTGGGACAGTTACAGCCGTGTTTTGCAAGCTGTCCGGGGTTCTGAGGCACTAAAAGTGCGGATGTGTGGCGACTGTCCAAGACGAGAACCGGCTGCTCTGAAAGCCCTTCCTGCTCGTCACGTACGCTTTCTAGCAGCTCTACGGACACACACGCGTCAGCCTCTTCACTGTCCTACACAGCTAGCACGCTGGCAGTTACCGTCAACTTGGAAGCAGCCGCGCAGAAGGCACTCGCCCTGCAACCGGCGAACAGCGCACATTCGCGGCTACACGCGAGCTGGCCGCACTCGGAGCTTTCGCGGCTCTTCTCTCGCTCTTTCCCGCAGAGCTCCGGCGATGCACAACTCGAACCGCGAAAGCCGCAATGAGCTTTGTGCAAGCTGCGCAGAAGAAACAAGGCACTAAACCGGCAAATGTCCAGCTAATCTCCAACGTGAAAAGGCTCAGCAAGGAAAGCTCTTGCTAACAGCCCAGAAGCATTGCGACGCTTCTCTGGATGATTTGCCCACCAACACTTCACATCAGCTCAAGCCGGCTGCCCGGAGGAAAAGAGGCTAGGAAAGATCGTAGCAGGCACGGTTGTTGCTGCACGAGAAGTGCCTGCTCCGGAGGCTTCTTGCGAGCAGCGCTAAAAGCACGCGAACATCGCGTTTCTGTGCTTTCCTGAACAGCTTGCGCTGGGACAGTTACAGCCGTGTTTTGCAAGCTGTCCGGGGTTCTGAGGCACTAAAAGTGCGGATGTGTGGCGACTGTGCAAGACGAGAACCGGCTGCTCTGAAAGCCCTTCCTGCTCGTCACGTACGCTTTCTAGCAGCTCTACGGACACACACGCGTCAGCCTCTTCACTGTCCTACACAGCTAGCACGCTGGCAGTTACCGTCAACTTGGAAGCAGCCGCGCAGAAGGCAGTCGCCCTGCAACCGGCGAACAGCGCACATTCGCGGCTACACGCGAGCTGGCCGCACTCGGAGCTTTCGCGGCTCTTCTCTCGCTCTTTCCCGCAGAGCTCCGGCGATGCACAACTCGAACCGCGAAAGCCGCAATGAGCTTTGTGCAAGCTGCGCAGAAGAAACAAGGCACTAAACCGGCAAATGTCCAGCTAATCTCCAACGTGAAAAGGGTCAGCAAGGAAAGCTCTTGCTAACAGCCCAGAAGCATTGCGACGCTTCTCTGGATGATTTGCCCACCAACACTTCACATCAGCTCAAGCCGGCTGCCCGGAGGAAAAGAGGCTAGGAAAGATCGTAGCAGGCACGGTTGTTGCTGCACGAGAAGTGCCTGCTCCGGAGGCTTCTTGCGAGCAGCGCTAAAAGCACGCGAACATCGCGTTTCTGTGCTTTCCTGAACAGCTTGCGCTGGGACAGTTACAGCCGTGTTTTGCAAGCTGTCCGGGGTTCTGAGGCACTAAAAGTGCGGATGTGTGGCGACTGTGCAAGACGAGAACCGGCTGCTCTGAAAGCCCTTCCTGCTCGTCACGTACGCTTTCTAGCAGCTCTACGGACACACACGCGTCAGCCTCTTCACTGTCCTACACAGCTAGCACGCTGGCAGTTACCGTCAACTTGGAAGCAGCCGCGCAGAAGGCAGTCGCCCTGCAACCGGCGAACAGCGCACATTCGCGGCTACACGCGAGCTGGCCGCACTCGGAGCTTTCGCGGCTCTTCTCTCGCTCTTTCCCGCAGAGCTCCGGCGATGCACAACTCGAACCGCGAAAGCCGCAATGAGCTTTGTGCAAGCTGCGCAGAAGAAACAAGGCACTAAACCGGCAAATGTCCAGCTAATCTCCAACGTGAAAAGGCTCAGCAAGGAAAGCTCTTGCTAACAGCCCAGAAGCATTGCGACGCTTCTCTGGATGATTTGCCCACCAACACTTCACATCAGCTCAAGCCGGCTGCCCGGAGGAAAAGAGGCTAGGAAAGATCGTAGCAGGCACGGTTGTTGCTGCACGAGAAGTGCCTGCTCCGGAGGCTTCTTGCGAGCAGCGCTAAAAGCACGCGAACATCGCGTTTCTGTGCTTTCCTGAACAGCTTGCGCTGGGACAGTTACAGCCGTGTTTTGCAAGCTGTCCGGGGTTCTGAGGCACTAAAAGTGCGGATGTGTGGCGACTGTGCAAGACGAGAACCGGCTGCTCTGAAAGCCCTTCCTGCTCGTCACGTACGCTTTCTAGCAGCTCTACGGACACACACGCGTCAGCCTCTTCACTGTCCTACACAGCTAGCACGCTGGCAGTTACCGTCAACTTGGAAGCAGCCGCGCAGAAGGCAGTCGCCCTGCAACCGGCGAACAGCGCACATTCGCGGCTACACGCGAGCTGGCCGCACTCGGAGCTTTCGCGGCTCTTCTCTCGCTCTTTCCCGCAGAGCTCCGGCGATGCACAACTCGAACCGCGAAAGCCGCAATGAGCTTTGTGCAAGCTGCGCAGAAGAAACAAGGCACTAAACCGGCAAATGTCCAGCTAATCTCCAACGTGAAAAGGCTCAGCAAGGAAAGCTCTTGCTAACAGCCCAGAAGCATTGCGACGCTTCTCTGGATGATTTGCCCACCAACACTTCACATCAGCTCAAGCCGGCTGCCCGGAGGAAAAGAGGCTAGGAAAGATCGTAGCAGGCACGGTTGTTGCTGCACGAGAAGTGCCTGCTCCGGAGGCTTCTTGCGAGCAGCGCTAAAAGCACGCGAACATCGCGTTTCTGTGCTTTCCTGAACAGCTTGCGCTGGGACAGTTACAGCCGTGTTTTGCAAGCTGTCCGGGGTTCTGAGGCACTAAAAGTGCGGATGTGTGGCGACTGTGCAAGACGAGAACCGGCTGCTCTGAAAGCCCTTCCTGCTCGTCACGTACGCTTTCTAGCAGCTCTACGGACACACACGCGTCAGCCTCTTCACTGTCCTACACAGCTAGCACGCTGGCAGTTACCGTCAACTTGGAAGCAGCCGCGCAGAAGGCAGTCGCCCTGCAACCGGCGAACAGCGCACATTCGCGGCTACACGCGAGCTGGCCGCACTCGGAGCTTTCGCGGCTCTTCTCTCGCTCTTTCCCGCAGAGCTCCGGCGATGCACAACTCGAACCGCGAAAGCCGCAATGAGCTTTGTGCAAGCTGCGCAGAAGAAACAAGGCACTAAACCGGCAAATGTCCAGCTAATCTCCAACGTGAAAAGGCTCAGCAAGGAAAGCTCTTGCTAACAGCCCAGAAGCATTGCGACGCTTCTCTGGATGATTTGCCCACCAACACTTCACATCAGCTCAAGCCGGCTGCCCGGAGGAAAAGAGGCTAGGAAAGATCGTAGCAGGCACGGTTGTTGCTGCACGAGAAGTGCCTGCTCCGGAGGCTTCTTGCGAGCAGCGCTAAAAGCACGCGAACATCGCGTTTCTGTGCTTTCCTGAACAGCTTGCGCTGGGACAGTTACAGCCGTGTTTTGCAAGCTGTCCGGGGTTCTGAGGCACTAAAAGTGCGGATGTGTGGCGACTGTCCAAGACGAGAACCGGCTGCTCTGAAAGCCCTTCCTGCTCGTCACGTACGCTTTCTAGCAGCTCTACGGACACACACGCGTCAGCCTCTTCACTGTCCTACACAGCTAGCACGCTGGCAGTTACCGTCAACTTGGAAGCAGCCGCGCAGAAGGCACTCGCCCTGCAACCGGCGAACAGCGCACATTCGCGGCTACACGCGAGCTGGCCGCACTCGGAGCTTTCGCGGCTCTTCTCTCGCTCTTTCCCGCAGAGCTCCGGCGATGCACAACTCGAACCGCGAAAGCCGCAATGAGCTTTGTGCAAGCTGCGCAGAAGAAACAAGGCACTAAACCGGCAAATGTCCAGCTAATCTCCAACGTGAAAAGGCTCAGCAAGGAAAGCTCTTGCTAACAGCCCAGAAGCATTGCGACGCTTCTCTGGATGATTTGCCCACCAACACTTCACATCAGCTCAAGCCGGCTGCCCGGAGGAAAAGAGGCTAGGAAAGATCGTAGCAGGCACGGTTGTTGCTGCACGAGAAGTGCCTGCTCCGGAGGCTTCTTGCGAGCAGCGCTAAAAGCACGCGAACATCGCGTTTCTGTGCTTTCCTGAACAGCTTGCGCTGGGACAGTTACAGCCGTGTTTTGCAAGCTGTCCGGGGTTCTGAGGCACTAAAAGTGCGGATGTGTGGCGACTGTGCAAGACGAGAACCGGCTGCTCTGAAAGCCCTTCCTGCTCGTCACGTACGCTTTCTAGCAGCTCTACGGACACACACGCGTCAGCCTCTTCACTGTCCTACACAGCTAGCACGCTGGCAGTTACCGTCAACTTGGAAGCAGCCGCGCAGAAGGCAGTCGCCCTGCAACCGGCGAACAGCGCACATTCGCGGCTACACGCGAGCTGGCCGCACTCGGAGCTTTCGCGGCTCTTCTCTCGCTCTTTCCCGCAGAGCTCCGGCGATGCACAACTCGAACCGCGAAAGCCGCAATGAGCTTTGTGCAAGCTGCGCAGAAGAAACAAGGCACTAAACCGGCAAATGTCCAGCTAATCTCCAACGTGAAAAGGCTCAGCAAGGAAAGCTCTTGCTAACAGCCCAGAAGCATTGCGACGCTTCTCTGGATGATTTGCCCACCAACACTTCACATCAGCTCAAGCCGGCTGCCCGGAGGAAAAGAGGCTAGGAAAGATCGTAGCAGGCACGGTTGTTGCTGCACGAGAAGTGCCTGCTCCGGAGGCTTCTTGCGAGCAGCGCTAAAAGCACGCGAACATCGCGTTTCTGTGCTTTCCTGAACAGCTTGCGCTGGGACAGTTACAGCCGTGTTTTGCAAGCTGTCCGGGGTTCTGAGGCACTAAAAGTGCGGATGTGTGGCGACTGTGCAAGACGAGAACCGGCTGCTCTGAAAGCCCTTCCTGCTCGTCACGTACGCTTTCTAGCAGCTCTACGGACACACACGCGTCAGCCTCTTCACTGTCCTACACAGCTAGCACGCTGGCAGTTACCGTCAACTTGGAAGCAGCCGCGCAGAAGGCAGTCGCCCTGCAACCGGCGAACAGCGCACATTCGCGGCTACACGCGAGCTGGCCGCACTCGGAGCTTTCGCGGCTCTTCTCTCGCTCTTTCCCGCAGAGCTCCGGCGATGCACAACTCGAACCGCGAAAGCCGCAATGAGCTTTGTGCAAGCTGCGCAGAAGAAACAAGGCACTAAACCGGCAAATGTCCAGCTAATCTCCAACGTGAAAAGGCTCAGCAAGGAAAGCTCTTGCTAACAGCCCAGAAGCATTGCGACGCTTCTCTGGATGATTTGCCCACCAACACTTCACATCAGCTCAAGCCGGCTGCCCGGAGGAAAAGAGGCTAGGAAAGATCGTAGCAGGCACGGTTGTTGCTGCACGAGAAGTGCCTGCTCCGGAGGCTTCTTGCGAGCAGCGCTAAAAGCACGCGAACATCGCGTTTCTGTGCTTTCCTGAACAGCTTGCGCTGGGACAGTTACAGCCGTGTTTTGCAAGCTGTCCGGGGTTCTGAGGCACTAAAAGTGCGGATGTGTGGCGACTGTGCAAGACGAGAACCGGCTGCCCTGAAAGCCCTTCCTGCTCGTCACGTACGCTTTCTAGCAGCTCTACGGACACACACGCGTCAGCCTCTTCACTGTCCTACACAGCTAGCACGCTGGCAGTTACCGTCAACTTGGAAGCAGCCGCGCAGAAGGCAGTCGCCCTGCAACCGGCGAACAGCGCACATTCGCGGCTACACGCGAGCTGGCCGCACTCGGAGCTTTCGCGGCTCTTCTCTCGCTCTTTCCCGCAGAGCTCCGGCGATGCACAACTCGAACCGCGAAAGCCGCAATGAGCTTTGTGCAAGCTGCGCAGAAGAAACAAGGCACTAAACCGGCAAATGTCCAGCTAATCTCCAACGTGAAAAGGGTCAGCAAGGAAAGCTCTTGCTAACAGCCCAGAAGCATTGCGACGCTTCTCTGGATGATTTGCCCACCAACACTTCACATCAGCTCAAGCCGGCTGCCCGGAGGAAAAGAGGCTAGGAAAGATCGTAGCAGGCACGGTTGTTGCTGCACGAGAAGTGCCTGCTCCGGAGGCTTCTTGCGAGCAGCGCTAAAAGCACGCGAACATCGCGTTTCTGTGCTTTCCTGAACAGCTTGCGCTGGGACAGTTACAGCCGTGTTTTGCAAGCTGTCCGGGGTTCTGAGGCACTAAAAGTGCGGATGTGTGGCGACTGTGCAAGACGAGAACCGGCTGCTCTGAAAGCCCTTCCTGCTCGTCACGTACGCTTTCTAGCAGCTCTACGGACACACACGCGTCAGCCTCTTCACTGTCCTACACAGCTAGCACGCTGGCAGTTACCGTCAACTTGGAAGCAGCCGCGCAGAAGGCAGTCGCCCTGCAACCGGCGAACAGCGCACATTCGCGGCTACACGCGAGCTGGCCGCACTCGGAGCTTTCGCGGCTCTTCTCTCGCTCTTTCCCGCAGAGCTCCGGCGATGCACAACTCGAACCGCGAAAGCCGCAATGAGCTTTGTGCAAGCTGCGCAGAAGAAACAAGGCACTAAACCGGCAAATGTCCAGCTAATCTCCAACGTGAAAAGGCTCAGCAAGGAAAGCTCTTGCTAACAGCCCAGAAGCATTGCGACGCTTCTCTGGATGATTTGCCCACCAACACTTCACATCAGCTCAAGCCGGCTGCCCGGAGGAAAAGAGGCTAGGAAAGATCGTAGCAGGCACGGTTGTTGCTGCACGAGAAGTGCCTGCTCCGGAGGCTTCTTGCGAGCAGCGCTAAAAGCACGCGAACATCGCGTTTCTGTGCTTTCCTGAACAGCTTGCGCTGGGACAGTTACAGCCGTGTTTTGCAAGCTGTCCGGGGTTCTGAGGCACTAAAAGTGCGGATGTGTGGCGACTGTGCAAGACGAGAACCGGCTGCTCTGAAAGCCCTTCCTGCTCGTCACGTACGCTTTCTAGCAGCTCTACGGACACACACGCGTCAGCCTCTTCACTGTCCTACACAGCTAGCACGCTGGCAGTTACCGTCAACTTGGAAGCAGCCGCGCAGAAGGCAGTCGCCCTGCAACCGGCGAACAGCGCACATTCGCGGCTACACGCGAGCTGGCCGCACTCGGAGCTTTCGCGGCTCTTCTCTCGCTCTTTCCCGCAGAGCTCCGGCGATGCACAACTCGAACCGCGAAAGCCGCAATGAGCTTTGTGCAAGCTGCGCAGAAGAAACAAGGCACTAAACCGGCAAATGTCCAGCTAATCTCCAACGTGAAAAGGCTCAGCAAGGAAAGCTCTTGCTAACAGCCCAGAAGCATTGCGACGCTTCTCTGGATGATTTGCCCACCAACACTTCACATCAGCTCAAGCCGGCTGCCCGGAGGAAAAGAGGCTAGGAAAGATCGTAGCAGGCACGGTTGTTGCTGCACGAGAAGTGCCTGCTCCGGAGGCTTCTTGCGAGCAGCGCTAAAAGCACGCGAACATCGCGTTTCTGTGCTTTCCTGAACAGCTTGCGCTGGGACAGTTACAGCCGTGTTTTGCAAGCTGTCCGGGGTTCTGAGGCACTAAAAGTGCGGATGTGTGGCGACTGTCCAAGACGAGAACCGGCTGCTCTGAAAGCCCTTCCTGCTCGTCACGTACGCTTTCTAGCAGCTCTACGGACACACACGCGTCAGCCTCTTCACTGTCCTACACAGCTAGCACGCTGGCAGTTACCGTCAACTTGGAAGCAGCCGCGCAGAAGGCACTCGCCCTGCAACCGGCGAACAGCGCACATTCGCGGCTACACGCGAGCTGGCCGCACTCGGAGCTTTCGCGGCTCTTCTCTCGCTCTTTCCCGCAGAGCTCCGGCGATGCACAACTCGAACCGCGAAAGCCGCAATGAGCTTTGTGCAAGCTGCGCAGAAGAAACAAGGCACTAAACCGGCAAATGTCCAGCTAATCTCCAACGTGAAAAGGCTCAGCAAGGAAAGCTCTTGCTAACAGCCCAGAAGCATTGCGACGCTTCTCTGGATGATTTGCCCACCAACACTTCACATCAGCTCAAGCCGGCTGCCCGGAGGAAAAGAGGCTAGGAAAGATCGTAGCAGGCACGGTTGTTGCTGCACGAGAAGTGCCTGCTCCGGAGGCTTCTTGCGAGCAGCGCTAAAAGCACGCGAACATCGCGTTTCTGTGCTTTCCTGAACAGCTTGCGCTGGGACAGTTACAGCCGTGTTTTGCAAGCTGTCCGGGGTTCTGAGGCACTAAAAGTGCGGATGTGTGGCGACTGTGCAAGACGAGAACCGGCTGCTCTGAAAGCCCTTCCTGCTCGTCACGTACGCTTTCTAGCAGCTCTACGGACACACACGCGTCAGCCTCTTCACTGTCCTACACAGCTAGCACGCTGGCAGTTACCGTCAACTTGGAAGCAGCCGCGCAGAAGGCAGTCGCCCTGCAACCGGCGAACAGCGCACATTCGCGGCTACACGCGAGCTGGCCGCACTCGGAGCTTTCGCGGCTCTTCTCTCGCTCTTTCCCGCAGAGCTCCGGCGATGCACAACTCGAACCGCGAAAGCCGCAATGAGCTTTGTGCAAGCTGCGCAGAAGAAACAAGGCACTAAACCGGCAAATGTCCAGCTAATCTCCAACGTGAAAAGGGTCAGCAAGGAAAGCTCTTGCTAACAGCCCAGAAGCATTGCGACGCTTCTCTGGATGATTTGCCCACCAACACTTCACATCAGCTCAAGCCGGCTGCCCGGAGGAAAAGAGGCTAGGAAAGATCGTAGCAGGCACGGTTGTTGCTGCACGAGAAGTGCCTGCTCCGGAGGCTTCTTGCGAGCAGCGCTAAAAGCACGCGAACATCGCGTTTCTGTGCTTTCCTGAACAGCTTGCGCTGGGACAGTTACAGCCGTGTTTTGCAAGCTGTCCGGGGTTCTGAGGCACTAAAAGTGCGGATGTGTGGCGACTGTGCAAGACGAGAACCGGCTGCTCTGAAAGCCCTTCCTGCTCGTCACGTACGCTTTCTAGCAGCTCTACGGACACACACGCGTCAGCCTCTTCACTGTCCTACACAGCTAGCACGCTGGCAGTTACCGTCAACTTGGAAGCAGCCGCGCAGAAGGCAGTCGCCCTGCAACCGGCGAACAGCGCACATTCGCGGCTACACGCGAGCTGGCCGCACTCGGAGCTTTCGCGGCTCTTCTCTCGCTCTTTCCCGCAGAGCTCCGGCGATGCACAACTCGAACCGCGAAAGCCGCAATGAGCTTTGTGCAAGCTGCGCAGAAGAAACAAGGCACTAACCGGCAAATGTCCAGCTAATCTCCAACGTGAAAAGGCTCAGCAAGGAAAGCTCTTGCTAACAGCCCAGAAGCATTGCGACGCTTCTCTGGATGATTTGCCCACCAACACTTCACATCAGCTCAAGCCGGCTGCCCGGAGGAAAAGAGGCTAGGAAAGATCGTAGCAGGCACGGTTGTTGCTGCACGAGAAGTGCCTGCTCCGGAGGCTTCTTGCGAGCAGCGCTAAAAGCACGCGAACATCGCGTTTCTGTGCTTTCCTGAACAGCTTGCGCTGGGACAGTTACAGCCGTGTTTTGCAAGCTGTCCGGGGTTCTGAGGCACTAAAAGTGCGGATGTGTGGCGACTGTGCAAGACGAGAACCGGCTGCTCTGAAAGCCCTTCCTGCTCGTCACGTACGCTTTCTAGCAGCTCTACGGACACACACGCGTCAGCCTCTTCACTGTCCTACACAGCTAGCACGCTGGCAGTTACCGTCAACTTGGAAGCAGCCGCGCAGAAGGCAGTCGCCCTGCAACCGGCGAACAGCGCACATTCGCGGCTACACGCGAGCTGGCCGCACTCGGAGCTTTCGCGGCTCTTCTCTCGCTCTTTCCCGCAGAGCTCCGGCGATGCACAACTCGAACCGCGAAAGCCGCAATGAGCTTTGTGCAAGCTGCGCAGAAGAAACAAGGCACTAAACCGGCAAATGTCCAGCTAATCTCCAACGTGAAAAGGCTCAGCAAGGAAAGCTCTTGCTAACAGCCCAGAAGCATTGCGACGCTTCTCTGGATGATTTGCCCACCAACACTTCACATCAGCTCAAGCCGGCTGCCCGGAGGAAAAGAGGCTAGGAAAGATCGTAGCAGGCACGGTTGTTGCTGCACGAGAAGTGCCTGCTCCGGAGGCTTCTTGCGAGCAGCGCTAAAAGCACGCGAACATCGCGTTTCTGTGCTTTCCTGAACAGCTTGCGCTGGGACAGTTACAGCCGTGTTTTGCAAGCTGTCCGGGGTTCTGAGGCACTAAAAGTGCGGATGTGTGGCGACTGTGCAAGACGAGAACCGGCTGCTCTGAAAGCCCTTCCTGCTCGTCACGTACGCTTTCTAGCAGCTCTACGGACACACACGCGTCAGCCTCTTCACTGTCCTACACAGCTAGCACGCTGGCAGTTACCGTCAACTTGGAAGCAGCCGCGCAGAAGGCAGTCGCCCTGCAACCGGCGAACAGCGCACATTCGCGGCTACACGCGAGCTGGCCGCACTCGGAGCTTTCGCGGCTCTTCTCTCGCTCTTTCCCGCAGAGCTCCGGCGATGCACAACTCGAACCGCGAAAGCCGCAATGAGCTTTGTGCAAGCTGCGCAGAAGAAACAAGGCACTAAACCGGCAAATGTCCAGCTAATCTCCAACGTGAAAAGGCTCAGCAAGGAAAGCTCTTGCTAACAGCCCAGAAGCATTGCGACGCTTCTCTGGATGATTTGCCCACCAACACTTCACATCAGCTCAAGCCGGCTGCCCGGAGGAAAAGAGGCTAGGAAAGATCGTAGCAGGCACGGTTGTTGCTGCACGAGAAGTGCCTGCTCCGGAGGCTTCTTGCGAGCAGCGCTAAAAGCACGCGAACATCGCGTTTCTGTGCTTTCCTGAACAGCTTGCGCTGGGACAGTTACAGCCGTGTTTTGCAAGCTGTCCGGGGTTCTGAGGCACTAAAAGTGCGGATGTGTGGCGACTGTCCAAGACGAGAACCGGCTGCTCTGAAAGCCCTTCCTGCTCGTCACGTACGCTTTCTAGCAGCTCTACGGACACACACGCGTCAGCCTCTTCACTGTCCTACACAGCTAGCACGCTGGCAGTTACCGTCAACTTGGAAGCAGCCGCGCAGAAGGCACTCGCCCTGCAACCGGCGAACAGCGCACATTCGCGGCTACACGCGAGCTGGCCGCACTCGGAGCTTTCGCGGCTCTTCTCTCGCTCTTTCCCGCAGAGCTCCGGCGATGCACAACTCGAACCGCGAAAGCCGCAATGAGCTTTGTGCAAGCTGCGCAGAAGAAACAAGGCACTAAACCGGCAAATGTCCAGCTAATCTCCAACGTGAAAAGGCTCAGCAAGGAAAGCTCTTGCTAACAGCCCAGAAGCATTGCGACGCTTCTCTGGATGATTTGCCCACCAACACTTCACATCAGCTCAAGCCGGCTGCCCGGAGGAAAAGAGGCTAGGAAAGATCGTAGCAGGCACGGTTGTTGCTGCACGAGAAGTGCCTGCTCCGGAGGCTTCTTGCGAGCAGCGCTAAAAGCACGCGAACATCGCGTTTCTGTGCTTTCCTGAACAGCTTGCGCTGGGACAGTTACAGCCGTGTTTTGCAAGCTGTCCGGGGTTCTGAGGCACTAAAAGTGCGGATGTGTGGCGACTGTGCAAGACGAGAACCGGCTGCTCTGAAAGCCCTTCCTGCTCGTCACGTACGCTTTCTAGCAGCTCTACGGACACACACGCGTCAGCCTCTTCACTGTCCTACACAGCTAGCACGCTGGCAGTTACCGTCAACTTGGAAGCAGCCGCGCAGAAGGCAGTCGCCCTGCAACCGGCGAACAGCGCACATTCGCGGCTACACGCGAGCTGGCCGCACTCGGAGCTTTCGCGGCTCTTCTCTCGCTCTTTCCCGCAGAGCTCCGGCGATGCACAACTCGAACCGCGAAAGCCGCAATGAGCTTTGTGCAAGCTGCGCAGAAGAAACAAGGCACTAAACCGGCAAATGTCCAGCTAATCTCCAACGTGAAAAGGCTCAGCAAGGAAAGCTCTTGCTAACAGCCCAGAAGCATTGCGACGCTTCTCTGGATGATTTGCCCACCAACACTTCACATCAGCTCAAGCCGGCTGCCCGGAGGAAAAGAGGCTAGGAAAGATCGTAGCAGGCACGGTTGTTGCTGCACGAGAAGTGCCTGCTCCGGAGGCTTCTTGCGAGCAGCGCTAAAAGCACGCGAACATCGCGTTTCTGTGCTTTCCTGAACAGCTTGCGCTGGGACAGTTACAGCCGTGTTTTGCAAGCTGTCCGGGGTTCTGAGGCACTAAAAGTGCGGATGTGTGGCGACTGTGCAAGACGAGAACCGGCTGCTCTGAAAGCCCTTCCTGCTCGTCACGTACGCTTTCTAGCAGCTCTACGGACACACACGCGTCAGCCTCTTCACTGTCCTACACAGCTAGCACGCTGGCAGTTACCGTCAACTTGGAAGCAGCCGCGCAGAAGGCAGTCGCCCTGCAACCGGCGAACAGCGCACATTCGCGGCTACACGCGAGCTGGCCGCACTCGGAGCTTTCGCGGCTCTTCTCTCGCTCTTTCCCGCAGAGCTCCGGCGATGCACAACTCGAACCGCGAAAGCCGCAATGAGCTTTGTGCAAGCTGCGCAGAAGAAACAAGGCACTAAACCGGCAAATGTCCAGCTAATCTCCAACGTGAAAAGGCTCAGCAAGGAAAGCTCTTGCTAACAGCCCAGAAGCATTGCGACGCTTCTCTGGATGATTTGCCCACCAACACTTCACATCAGCTCAAGCCGGCTGCCCGGAGGAAAAGAGGCTAGGAAAGATCGTAGCAGGCACGGTTGTTGCTGCACGAGAAGTGCCTGCTCCGGAGGCTTCTTGCGAGCAGCGCTAAAAGCACGCGAACATCGCGTTTCTGTGCTTTCCTGAACAGCTTGCGCTGGGACAGTTACAGCCGTGTTTTGCAAGCTGTCCGGGGTTCTGAGGCACTAAAAGTGCGGATGTGTGGCGACTGTGCAAGACGAGAACCGGCTGCTCTGAAAGCCCTTCCTGCTCGTCACGTACGCTTTCTAGCAGCTCTACGGACACACACGCGTCAGCCTCTTCACTGTCCTACACAGCTAGCACGCTGGCAGTTACCGTCAACTTGGAAGCAGCCGCGCAGAAGGCAGTCGCCCTGCAACCGGCGAACAGCGCACATTCGCGGCTACACGCGAGCTGGCCGCACTCGGAGCTTTCGCGGCTCTTCTCTCGCTCTTTCCCGCAGAGCTCCGGCGATGCACAACTCGAACCGCGAAAGCCGCAATGAGCTTTGTGCAAGCTGCGCAGAAGAAACAAGGCACTAAACCGGCAAATGTCCAGCTAATCTCCAACGTGAAAAGGCTCAGCAAGGAAAGCTCTTGCTAACAGCCCAGAAGCATTGCGACGCTTCTCTGGATGATTTGCCCACCAACACTTCACATCAGCTCAAGCCGGCTGCCCGGAGGAAAAGAGGCTAGGAAAGATCGTAGCAGGCACGGTTGTTGCTGCACGAGAAGTGCCTGCTCCGGAGGCTTCTTGCGAGCAGCGCTAAAAGCACGCGAACATCGCGTTTCTGTGCTTTCCTGAACAGCTTGCGCTGGGACAGTTACAGCCGTGTTTTGCAAGCTGTCCGGGGTTCTGAGGCACTAAAAGTGCGGATGTGTGGCGACTGTCCAAGACGAGAACCGGCTGCTCTGAAAGCCCTTCCTGCTCGTCACGTACGCTTTCTAGCAGCTCTACGGACACACACGCGTCAGCCTCTTCACTGTCCTACACAGCTAGCACGCTGGCAGTTACCGTCAACTTGGAAGCAGCCGCGCAGAAGGCACTCGCCCTGCAACCGGCGAACAGCGCACATTCGCGGCTACACGCGAGCTGGCCGCACTCGGAGCTTTCGCGGCTCTTCTCTCGCTCTTTCCCGCAGAGCTCCGGCGATGCACAACTCGAACCGCGAAAGCCGCAATGAGCTTTGTGCAAGCTGCGCAGAAGAAACAAGGCACTAAACCGGCAAATGTCCAGCTAATCTCCAACGTGAAAAGGGTCAGCAAGGAAAGCTCTTGCTAACAGCCCAGAAGCATTGCGACGCTTCTCTGGATGATTTGCCCACCAACACTTCACATCAGCTCAAGCCGGCTGCCCGGAGGAAAAGAGGCTAGGAAAGATCGTAGCAGGCACGGTTGTTGCTGCACGAGAAGTGCCTGCTCCGGAGGCTTCTTGCGAGCAGCGCTAAAAGCACGCGAACATCGCGTTTCTGTGCTTTCCTGAACAGCTTGCGCTGGGACAGTTACAGCCGTGTTTTGCAAGCTGTCCGGGGTTCTGAGGCACTAAAAGTGCGGATGTGTGGCGACTGTGCAAGACGAGAACCGGCTGCTCTGAAAGCCCTTCCTGCTCGTCACGTACGCTTTCTAGCAGCTCTACGGACACACACGCGTCAGCCTCTTCACTGTCCTACACAGCTAGCACGCTGGCAGTTACCGTCAACTTGGAAGCAGCCGCGCAGAAGGCAGTCGCCCTGCAACCGGCGAACAGCGCACATTCGCGGCTACACGCGAGCTGGCCGCACTCGGAGCTTTCGCGGCTCTTCTCTCGCTCTTTCCCGCAGAGCTCCGGCGATGCACAACTCGAACCGCGAAAGCCGCAATGAGCTTTGTGCAAGCTGCGCAGAAGAAACAAGGCACTAAACCGGCAAATGTCCAGCTAATCTCCAACGTGAAAAGGCTCAGCAAGGAAAGCTCTTGCTAACAGCCCAGAAGCATTGCGACGCTTCTCTGGATGATTTGCCCACCAACACTTCACATCAGCTCAAGCCGGCTGCCCGGAGGAAAAGAGGCTAGGAAAGATCGTAGCAGGCACGGTTGTTGCTGCACGAGAAGTGCCTGCTCCGGAGGCTTCTTGCGAGCAGCGCTAAAAGCACGACGAACATCGCGTTTCTGTGCTTTCCTGAACAGCTTGCGCTGGGACAGTTACAGCCGTGTTTTGCAAGCTGTCCGGGGTTCTGAGGCACTAAAAGTGCGGATGTGTGGCGACTGTCCAAGACGAGAACCGGCTGCTCTGAAAGCCCTTCCTGCTCGTCACGTACGCTTTCTAGCAGCTCTACGGACACACACGCGTCAGCCTCTTCACTGTCCTACACAGCTAGCACGCTGGCAGTTACCGTCAACTTGGAAGCAGCCGCGCAGAAGGCAGTCGCCCTGCAACCGGCGAACAGCGCACATTCGCGGCTACACGCGAGCTGGCCGCACTCGGAGCTTTCGCGGCTCTTCTCTCGCTCTTTCCCGCAGAGCTCCGGCGATGCACAACTCGAACCGCGAAAGCCGCAATGAGCTTTGTGCAAGCTGCGCAGAAGAAACAAGGCACTAAACCGGCAAATGTCCAGCTAATCTCCAACGTGAAAAGGCTCAGCAAGGAAAGCTCTTGCTAACAGCCCAGAAGCATTGCGACGCTTCTCTGGATGATTTGCCCACCAACACTTCACATCAGCTCAAGCCGGCTGCCCGGAGGAAAAGAGGCTAGGAAAGATCGTAGCAGGCACGGTTGTTGCTGCACGAGAAGTGCCTGCTCCGGAGGCTTCTTGCGAGCAGCGCTAAAAGCACGCGAACATCGCGTTTCTGTGCTTTCCTGAACAGCTTGCGCTGGGACAGTTACAGCCGTGTTTTGCAAGCTGTCCGGGGTTCTGAGGCACTAAAAGTGCGGATGTGTGGCGACTGTGCAAGACGAGAACCGGCTGCTCTGAAAGCCCTTCCTGCTCGTCACGTACGCTTTCTAGCAGCTCTACGGACACACACGCGTCAGCCTCTTCACTGTCCTACACAGCTAGCACGCTGGCAGTTACCGTCAACTTGGAAGCAGCCGCGCAGAAGGCACTCGCCCTGCAACCGGCGAACAGCGCACATTCGCGGCTACACGCGAGCTGGCCGCACTCGGAGCTTTCGCGGCTCTTCTCTCGCTCTTTCCCGCAGAGCTCCGGCGATGCACAACTCGAACCGCGAAAGCCGCAATGAGCTTTGTGCAAGCTGCGCAGAAGAAACAAGGCACTAAACCGGCAAATGTCCAGCTAATCTCCAACGTGAAAAGGCTCAGCAAGGAAAGCTCTTGCTAACAGCCCAGAAGCATTGCGACGCTTCTCTGGATGATTTGCCCACCAACACTTCACATCAGCTCAAGCCGGCTGCCCGGAGGAAAAGAGGCTAGGAAAGATCGTAGCAGGCACGGTTGTTGCTGCACGAGAAGTGCCTGCTCCGGAGGCTTCTTGCGAGCAGCGCTAAAAGCACGCGAACATCGCGTTTCTGTGCTTTCCTGAACAGCTTGCGCTGGGACAGTTACAGCCGTGTTTTGCAAGCTGTCCGGGGTTCTGAGGCACTAAAAGTGCGGATGTGTGGCGACTGTCCAAGACGAGAACCGGCTGCTCTGAAAGCCCTTCCTGCTCGTCACGTACGCTTTCTAGCAGCTCTACGGACACACACGCGTCAGCCTCTTCACTGTCCTACACAGCTAGCACGCTGGCAGTTACCGTCAACTTGGAAGCAGCCGCGCAGAAGGCAGTCGCCCTCCAGCCGGCGAACAGCGCACATTCGCGGCTACACGCGAGCTGGCCGCACTCGGAGCTTTCGCGGCTCTTCTCTCGCTCTTTCCCGCAGAGCTCCGGCGATGCACAACTCGAACCGCGAAAGCCGCAATAAGCTTTGTGCAAGCTGCGCAGAAGAAACAAGGCACTAAACCGGCAAATGTCCAGCTAATCTCCAACGTGAAAAGGCTCAGCAAGGAAAGCTCTTGCTGCTCTTCACTCGCTCTTGCTAACAGCCCAGAAGCATTGCTACACTTCTCTGGATGATTTGCCCACCAACACTTCACATCAGCTCAAGCCGGCTGCCCGGAGGAAAAGAGGCTAGGAAAGATCGTAGCAGGCACGGTTGTTGCCGCACGAGAAGTGCCTGCTCCGGAGGCTTCTTGCGAGCAGCGCTAAAAGCACGCGAACATCGCGTTTCTGTGCTTTCCTGAACAGCTTGCGCTGGGACAGTTACAGCCGTGTTTTGCAAGCTGTCCGGGGTTCTGAGGCACTAAAAGTCCGGATGCGTGGCGACTGTCCAAGACGAGAGCCGGCTGCTCTGAAAGCCCTTCCTGCTCTTCACGTACGCTTTCTAGCAGCTCTACGGACACACACGCGTCAGCCTCTTCACTGTCCTACACAGCTAGCACGCTGGCAGTTACCGTCAACTTGGAAGCAGCCGCGGAGAAGGAAGTCAGACAATTACTCCAACACCTGAAATGCCTGCTCTAAAAGTTCTTGCTGCTCCTCACCGACTCTTCCCACCACATCTACAGGCTCAGAAACATTGAGTCTCTGGGCTTTCCTCCACCAGCAGGACTCTGACACTTACCATCACCTAGAGCTGCTGCACAGTGAGAAATAAATCTTAAAAATCACTAACTCAGACGATTGCTTTAACACCAAAAGTGCCACCTCTGAAAGTTTACTGGTGTACATGGTGGCAAAAGTCGGAGTCCTGATTGTCTAGGAAAGAACGGAGCCCCAGTGTTGCTGGGCTTGTAGATGCGGTGGCAAGAGCCACTGAGGGGTTTTCAGAGCTGGCACTTCTGGTGTGGGATCTATCATCCAACGTTCATGATATATAAGAGTGTTTTCACTGGGCGGCCATAAGTACACCGTGGTAAACGTTGGAGTGCTGGTGTTCTAGGAAATCTCGCAGTCCCAATATTTGTGAGCCTGTAGATGCGGTGGCAAGAGCCGGGCAGGAGAAGCAAGAGCTTTCAGAAATGTCACTTCTGGTGTGGGAGCAGTCTTCTGACTGTGTGATTTTTAAGATTTTTTTCAAAAGGGACTGCTGAGTTGAGGTGATGGTAGACGTCGGAGTCCTGGTGTCCCAGGAAATGCCGGATCCCCAATGTTTGTGAGCCTGTAGATGTGGTGCCTAGAGCTGGTGAGAAGCAGCAAGACATTCCAGAGCTGACACTTCTGGTGTGGGAGCAGCTGTCTGACATTCACCATTTTTAAGCTGTGGTTTAACACTAGGCGGACAGCTCGAGCTGGTGTTAAACGTCGGAGTCCTGGTGGTCTAAGAAATCCCGGAGCCCCAATGTTTCCTGGCCTGTAGATTTTTTTTATGCCTGTAGATCTTTACCACCCTGTCCTGGTGGTCTAGGAAAGCCCGGAGCCCCAGAGTTTGGAGCCTGTATGTGTGGTAGCAAGAGCCGGTGAGGAGCAGCAAGGGTATTCAGAGCTGGTCACCATGTAACAAAAGGTTCAGGATTTTTAAGATTTTTTCCCACTGAGCAGTAGGGACTGTTTCTCACTCCTTACAAATGAGTCCTTCGTCAGGAAAAGAAAAAAAAAACAGACTTCCTCTTCCATTAATTGTTTCTCTAAGCTATATGGGTACATGACTATGTTTTATAACTGTATTCTTGTCCTGTTTCTGGCTAGGATAGAGTTAATATTTACCTGAGCTGGGTGGAGTACTGAAGCTGGTAGCCCCTATGGCTGGGATAGTTAACTAATCAGCTAACTGCTGGGGCTCAGTATGTAAGTGAGGAGGGTGGTGAAAGGAGCCTCCTGCTACGTGGAAGAAACTAGGTGTGGAGATTTGTTGTAAGCCATTATACTATATTTGTATTGCATCACTGTTTTGTTTTCTTCTGTCATTACTGTTAAATTTACTTTTTGTTCAATCTCAACCCACGGGTTTGGTTTTTTTCCTGGTTTTCTTTTGTTTACCAAATCTCCCCCTGTTCTCTTGGAGAGTGGGGGGGGAGTGAGAGAGAGACTGCGTAGTCTGGTCCCGATCGGGGCTGAACTACAACAATTCTTTAAGAGCATACATATATAGTTGTGATTAACTTATTGTCCCCTATATCAATCCCCCCTTTTTATCACACTAAGTAAATTCTTTTACTTAAACAGTTTCCCTGAATGATATGAAGCATCATACATGGTTTTGTTAGTGGGGGGGGGGCTAAGGTGGTAGCTTCTGTAGGAAACTGCTAGAAGTCGCTCCCCTTTGTTCAGTGGACTCGGCCGGGCCTAGAGCGGACCCGCTGCTGGCCAAGGCCAAGCCAATTGGTAGCAGAATGTCCCATGATAATGCCTCTGTGATAACGTATTCAAATAGGGGAAAACAGAAAAAAAAAAAAAAGGGAGAGATGTGAAGCAGCTGAGCGGGGGGCAGAGGCACAGAGGGGGAGGCGCAGGCCTTATGGGCCTTGCAGGCCTCACCCTCTGGCCTCTCGCCAAGCGGCTGACTGGGCCCGAATTGGTCCGGCCCGGCTGCAGGAAGTGGAGAGGAGAGGAGAAGTGAATAAGATGTAAAAAGGATCCTGAGAGACATCTACCAGCCTGTTGTGAGGAACGGCTGCAGATGCCCAGGTCAGTTCAGAAGGAGTGGGAGGAGTAATGCGGCTCCTGGCCAAGATTCCCCTGCAGCCTGTGGTGACGACCATGGTGGAGCAGGTTGTCCCCCTGCAGCCCATGGAGGTCCACGGAGGGGCAGAGATCCACTTGGAGCCCGTGAAGGATCCTGTACTGGGGGAGGTGGATGCCTGAAGGCAGCTGTGGCCCATGGAGGGCCCGCTGGGACAGCCGTTCTGGAGAGACTGCACCCCGTGGAAGAGATGACCCATGCCGGAGCAGTTTCAGGAAGGACTGTGGCGTACGGGTGGGACCCCACAACAGAGCAGGGGAGGAATGCGAGTTCTTCCCCCAACCATGAAGCAGCAGTGTAAAACAACGCGTGATGAACTGACCGCAATCCCCATTCCCTCTTCCCCCTCCTGTGCCACTCGGGGGGGGGAAGGTAGTAGAGATAATGTTAAGCTTGGGAAGAGGGAGGGGTGGAGGGAGGTTATCTTGTTCTCTGTCTCATTATCTTGCTGTTTGTAGTAATAAATGAATAGTTTTCCCCAAGAGGAGTCTGTTTTGCCCGTGATGGTAACTTTAAGGATTTCTCCCTGTCCTTATCTCAAACCTCGAGCCGTTTTTCCTTACGTTATCTCCCCCTGTTCTCTCGGAGGGTGGGAGGAGTGAGAGAGAGACTGCGTAGTCTGGTCCTGATCGGGGCTGAACTACGACAGTGTTACTTTCTTAAACATTCTCCAAACCCATAGGTACAGCACAATAGTTAATAGTAATAAAACTCCTAAGCTAATCAATAAGATCACAACGGGGCGCACCATAGTATTAAGGATCCCTGTTGCCTCTGTCCCAGCCCCACTCATGCCCTGAGTACATTTCCATTTTGTGCATAACCACAGTGGCCAAGTTTAAGCCCGACCGTTTAAAAGGTGGTCCCATGCTTCCTGTAAACCCAAGGGAGGCGTGAGACCACGGCCATTTGGTGTCCTTTTGATTACAAGTTGGTGGTAAGATGCAGGAAAATATTGTAAGCCCAACCACAATTCCAATTAAACAATTGGTCATTTTAGGATTTAGTTGGTCTAGTGGATTAGTACAGCTACTTCTGTAGATAATGTACTGCCTTTGGTGACCTGCTAAAATGGGTTTTATATTTCCTATAATAAAATGACAAATAAGATATAAACTGCACCGATGACAGATTTGGGCGAGATTAGTTACTGGCCGGTCCCGGTTTCTTTGTCCGGTATCGTTTGCTGTGGTGTCCCTCCGGTTCACTACTGCACTGTTCCCGCCCTTATCCGTTCGAACGAGTTTAAGTCTCAAGTCTTCATTGTTGTCTGGAGTTACTTTCCACAAGGTTGCAGAGGCTCTCTTGATCCGAGTATGGTGTATCCAGGAGTTCTGTCCCTTTACCTTAATTGCCGTGTAGGTGGTGAGGAGGACTTGAAAAGGTCCGGCCCACTGTGGTTCCAGAGTTTTTTCTGTAAGAGATTTAACATATACATAGTCCCCTGGTTGTATATCGTGAACAGGCCCATCCAGACCCCTACGACGTGTTCCCATTGCATGTTTTTCAATTCTTTTTAATTGTTTGTTTAGTGCCACCATATAGGAGGTCATTATTTCTTCACCAATTTGTGAAGACGTTCCCTTTTGTACCCCATAGGGTCGTCCATATAGAATTTCGAATGGACTAAGCCCTTCTCTTGCTCTTGGTCTGGTTCGTATTCGTATAAGAGCTAATGGTAAAGTTAGATTAGTTTCCTGACCCAACTTGACAATCTGTTGTTTGATTGGGTGATTCATTTTCTCCACCTGGCCACTTGATTGTGGTCGGTAAGAGGTATGTAATTGCCACTCTATCCCTAGATGGTGGCTAATTGCTTGTACTATTCTGGACACAAAATGTGGTCCTCTATCCGAGGGCATTACTGCTGGGACTCCAAACCTAGGTACTATTTCCTGGAGCAGTATTTTGGTTACTTCCCAGGCTTTAGCAGTTCCGCACGGGAAAGCTTCTGGCCAGCCTGAAAAGGTATCCGTAAGTACTAATAAGTATCGATACCCCCTTTTCTAGGGAGTTCTGAGAAATCAATCTGCCAACGTTGTCCCGGACCATTCCCCTTTCCGATTTTTTCAAGTTTCGGCCCTTTTACAACTTTAGGATTAGTCTGGAGACAAAGATCACATTGTTGAGTTACTTGTCTAGCGGTAGTGTCTAAGTTTCACGCTATTATGTTCCTGATGAGATCTTTATATAGGGCTTCTGCCCCCGCCTCCCCCCAGTGTCTTTTTCTATGTTCTTCTCGGACTACTGACCATATCATGTAGGAGGGAATTACTACCCTCCCGTGTGAGGGGTAGTAATTGGCCCACCCTTCCTCATTATATGACCCCTTTAGATCATTAATAAGTTTGCCGACTTCCTTTGTGTATTCTGGTTTACCTTCTAGAAATACCTGTCCATCAGGTATTAGCGCACCCTCTACCTTGATTGTTTCTCTAGCTGCTTGTTTTGCTTCCCTATCTGCCAGCTCATTTCCTCTTTCCAATTCTGTGCTCACTTTCTGGTGTGCTTTAATATGCATAATTGCCACCTTTTTGGGAAGCTGGACTGCATTCAGGATTTTCAAAATCCCTTCTGCGTGTTTGATGGTTTTTCCATGAGAATTTAACAGTCCTCTTGCCTTCCATATTGCTCCATGGGCATGTACCACCCCAAAGGCATATTTAGGGTCAGTCCAAATGTTTACAGTCCTTCCCTGGGCTCTCTCCAGGGCTCAGGTAAGGGCTATGATCTCGGCCTTTTGGGTTGAGACATCGGCTGATAGTGGCCTGGACTCTATCACCTTTTCAAAAGTGGTAACAGCATATCCGGAATGTCGCCTTCCATTTAACATATAGCTGCTTCCATCGGTGAACCAATGTTCGGCTCCATCGACAGGGACATCTTTAAGATCCGTTCGACTAGAATACATGGTTTCAATTGTTTCCACGCAGTCATGACTCACCGGCTCCCCGATGTTCCCATCAAGGAATGAGGCCGGATTGATGATGTTTGTGGTCACGATTTCAACATCATCCTGTTCAACCATTATAGCTTGATATTTCAGGAACCTTTGTGGGGAAAGCCAATGCCCTCCTTTTGCTTCAAGGACCGCAGATACAGTCTGGGAAACTAGGACAGTCATTTTCTGGCCTAGAGTGAACTTTCAGGCTTCTTGAATGTTTAGAATGACAGCTGCTACTGCTCTCAGACAGCTGGGCCACTGTCGTAGTTCAGCCCCGATCGGGACCAGACTACACAGTCTCTCTCTCGCTCCCCCCACCCTCCGAGAGAATAGGAGGAGATGATATAAGAAAAACGGCTCGAGGTTTGAGATAAGGACGGGAAGAAATTTGTAAAGTTACCGTTACAGGCAAAACAGACTCGACTTGGGGAAAAACACTCATTTATTTCTAAAACTAGCAGGAGAATGAGACAGGGAACAAGATAACCTCCCCCCACCCCTCCCTCTTCCCGGGCTTAACATTATCTCTACTACCTTCCCCTCCCGAGCGGCATGGAGGGGGGGGTCGGGGGCGGTGGGGGGGGGAATGGGGGTCGCAGTCAGTTCATCACGCGTTGTTTTACGCCTCTGTGTCATCGTCGGGGGAAGAACTCCTTGCATTCCTCCTCTGCTCCAGCGTGGGGTCCCTCCCACGGGCCACAGTCCTTCGTGAAACTGCTCCGGCGTGGGTCATCTCTTCCACGGGGTGCAGTCCTGCGAGCGACGGAGGAACGTACGACAAAAGACTCAATATGAGTAATAAGCGTAGTTCGATTTATTAGTCCCGGGTGCACATATTTATATTGCTAAGATAAAATATGCCTACTAGTCATTGCGTGATTGGCTTAAGCTCTAATAGTTACATTTGCATATCCTTGCTACTTGCAGTTAGCTAATCTGGAAAGTCCCGTTAACCTGAAAGTCCCGTACTTTTCATGTTTTCACTTTCTCAGAGTTGTTTACGATCTTCTTCAAGGTTGCTTCGTTTACTTTCTCACAGGAAGCTTCATTACTTTCTCACAGGCGGCCTCATTATTTTCTCACAGGTGGCTTCAGTACTTTCTTACAGGCGGCTTCATTACTTTCTCACAAGCGGCTTCAGTGATGTCCTTGAGGCCTGCTGCTCACAAACATAACAATTCCATTCGGTCTGGATTGTTCACTAAGTGTCCCTGATACTCCAGGTATCCAACAAATCCCCCTTTTTGTTTTGAACAATCCAGACCCACTTATGCGCTAATAACAAAAAATCAATGGCTGCTAGATTCTGCAAAAATATCATGACGCATACTATCCATGTCTTCTAATAATCCTGATAACATGCTAGAGGTTAAATTCATTTGCTTTTGTGCCCAACAAGCTAATTTATTTAAGTTAGCTAAAGCTTTTGCAGTTGCTGCCCAAGGAACAAATAAAGATAATGCTATCCGCTCAGCTGTACCCAACAGGGTTAAATTGCCGTCACAATGGGGAGTCAATACTTTTAGCGATCTTCTTGCTCGAGTGTGATTCCGTAATGTTCTCATAGGTGGAGCAAACATTATCAATTTTCCAAAATAACATGGTCCTCCTATGGCTCTTTTTGGTACTCCTGACCTTATTTTACTACAATATCAACTAGGTTCATGTAGGCCTCTACTGAATCTCCCTTTTCTTCTTTTTTTTTTTTTTTTTTTTTTTTTATGAGCCAGATTGTCTGTATTGAGTTGTTAATCATTTTTTGCAAGCATGGTATGTTATGCCTAGTATGATGCCTAGTATCATAATTCCGATTTTAACCAAGGACAGCAACCACCCAGTTATGCCACACACAAGCTTAGTTAATAAAATTACTGATCACATGTTTATGCATATTCATGATTACAAAGCAAAGCTAAGTTTCAGTACCTTCTAGTAATTTTCTACTATAACATTTTTCTACTATTATGGATATAACAACTCCAGTAACTTTCTTATCTACAAGAGCAATGACTAGTTTTCTGCAGGCCTCTGTTGAAACAAGCCATAAATTCTGCTAACAATGTTTTGTATCTTAAAGCTTCCCTTCTCATTCCATGGCTTTCTTCCTGAGAGCATGATTGCATTCCTCCCCCAAGGTCGGTGTGCTTTCACTGATACCATACTGGCTCAGCGAAATACCACATCTCCCCCTTCTTTGTTTAGGAGAAGAGGCTTGTTTCAACGCTTTATCTATTAAAGTTTGCACACATTTTAAGACACAGAATTATAGATCAAAATACATATATAAAAGGAATGAATAAGCATCCTACAGCTATTAGTAACAAGCTTTTATCAAGTCACCAAAAGATGTCTGAATATATCAAAACCATCACTTTGTTGCTGGTTTTGTACTCCTTTTTGCAAGTTTTGAATACTTTTGTGAATAGATTCCGAATGATCAGACAGATTCATGCAGCAAAGCCCATCAAAATCCTGACAACCATGATTTTGTGCTAATAATAAAAAAAATCTATTGCTGATCTATTCTGTTACTAACCCAACTATGCCAAAGACACCGCTGAGCAAGAGGATGTTTATCAGCCGGGTCAGAGCAGAGAAGGGAGGCAGGCGCAGCACCTTCAGGGCGTCCCCTGTTGTAAATAAAGTGTGCTCTGGGTCTGTCCTCTCCCCTTCGCTCCGAGCCACCTCTGTTTATACCCTCAGCAGATTCAGTGAAAGAGTCCTGACTAGGTGTTGCTGCATGCGTGGCCAGCGCATACAACAAGGCCTGACTAGACGTTGCTGCATGCGTGGCCAGCGCATGCAACAAGGCCCGTCAAATATGTGCTCTGCGGGCTAACAGCGGTTCTGTTTTGTAAAGTAGCATAGTATATAGAATCTACATCAGTTAACAGCGTTGATAGTGCCGATACAGTTGTATTTATTTGCTTAGCAAGCCAACAGTCCAATTTATTTAGCATAGTTAATGCCTAGGCACTTGCCACACCAGGTGTAAAGACTGAAGCAGCAATAATTTTACTTAGTTTCCAAAACTCTGTATTATCTTGGCAACCAGATTCAATGCTATGTATGCTTCGTTTAGGTCTTTTATGCTGTCTGGATTTTGATATGTGCTCGCATGATTACGTCATGCTGTGTCGTTGCAATGTATAGATCTTAAAGCATTTACAATCATTACCCCTCTAGAAACATTAGCTCTTGAATAGTTAAAAAGAAATAGAAGTCCATCTTTACTGATCCCAAAAAGTTCCATCTTTTGTAGTTTTAGCACTCAGCACTTGTGGTTGCTGCTGTTTTACACAGAGTTGCCGTCCTACCGGTATCTGGCAGGTCAACCAAACATGTTCTGAAATACCCGCAGATGATACAGACAGGGATCCACTTGTTTACTGCTCCTGTAAAGACATAAGCGTATCCCTTCCCCCATGTTATAAGAGGGAACGGTCCTTCCACTTATACAAAGCTCGACTCAGACAGGAGTATCTGTTAACCATGTCAGGGGCGGGGGGGTGGGGGCGCCTGGCGGCGGCTGTGGCCCAGACATATAAGAGGAAAGAAAACTAAAACCTGAGGTTTAAGACAAGAATAGGGAGGGATCCTTAAAGCCACCGCTACAGGCAAAACAGACCATCACTAAAACCAAAGCAGGATAAGGAAAAAGGGAACAAGACAACCTCCCCCCACCCCTCCCTCTTCCCAGGCTTAACACCATCTCCACCTCCCTCCCCTGCCCCCTTAGCGGGACAGGGATGGGGGGCGGGGGGGGGGAAGAGGGAATGGGGGTTACAGACAGTTAATCACGCGCCGCTTTATTGATATCAACGGTTTAACGGCTGCACCTACAGCAGCAGCCATGACTGTAGCCTTTTCTTGTTCTAACATTCGCTCAGCAGCTTCCAGCAGTTGCCCTGTACTAGATCCTTTTGGCAGCACACTGAGGGCTCTCTTAGTTTTTTGGGTTTGTTTTTTGTTTTTTGTTTTTTTTTGATTAGCATTATTAAAGGCAAGCATATCTAAGAACTTTGCTTTCATGTCATCATCCAGATCAGGGTGAGCCATAATTGCAGTGTGCAACCGATCAATAAATTTCCCATATGGTTCTGTGGGACCTTGTCTTCTTGATGTAAAGGCAGGTCCAGACTTTTCATCGTGCACCCTAGCAAGCGCTCTATAAGCCAAATCTTGGCCCAGTTGTAACACTTTGGTAGCAAATTGCGCTTGCCAATCAGATCGTGTGTAGTGTCCCGCTCCCATCAGCATTTGAGTTTGCACCCCGAATAATGGATCACCCTGTTGTCGAGGCGTTGCAGCTGCCCTATCACAAGCAGCCTGCCAGTACTGAAAGAACTGCAGCTGCTGCGACCTGGACAATCATTCTAATATCATAAGGAGCTAACAACTGTGATGAAAAAATATGCTGCAACACAGATTGAGCATATGATGATTTTAGCCCATACTGAGTAACTGCACTTTTAGCTTCCTTCAATATTTTCCAGTCTAATGCTTTCCACACACTTTTCCCAGTATTATCAGTCACAACTGGAAATGCCATAGGAAAAGGCTCTCCTTCTATCAAAGCATCTCGAATCACCTCTTTCCACTGCACTATCGGATTCAAAACCCCGGCCCCTCCCGCCGGCGTCCCTTGCAAAGGTGCAAAAAGACTGATCTCACCCGATGCTCCGTTCGGAATGAATAGGTTGGATGCTGACAGGTCTCGATGTGGCACAGGCGAAGGAGTTGAACAAGTTTCCCAGTGACACTTCTAGGCGAATCTCTAGGGCTTCCAGTCTTTTTAGCGTCTCTTCCAGCTGTGCGTCCTTGGAGCCAGATGAATGTTCATCCCCCTCCTCCTCACGCCGTGGTGGCAGGGAAGAAGGTGGTAACGGGGGATAAACCAGAGCTGTTGGTGCCGGCGAAAAGGCTCGTGACTCTGAGTCTGCACTGGCGCAGCGTGGCGGGGTGCCTGGCGGTGGTACGTCTGATGGTGGTGAAAAGCCTTTGGCAGTTTTTCCCTCTGGTGCCCGCATATCTATAGTTATAGGGGCTGTGGCTGCAGTTCCTGGAGTCCTTGCTGGGGCTCGAACCCCCCCACCCTCAGCACGAGCCGGGGCGGCGGCAGGGCTCGTTAAACCCGAGAACAGCATGCTGGTAGTGGAGGTGGACCCGTCGGCTGGAGTTAAGGCCGCAAAAGCAGATGCAGCAACTGAACGCTCGGCTTTCATGCTTATCAATGTTTCGTTCATTAGCTTCCACACGGTGGAGATCCCTTACTTATTTCATCCCACAGCTTTTTTCCTATCTTTTCCTGTGTCGGGAGTTCAAAAGGATCATCAACTGTGGGGATTAATTCCCTTTTCTTTGCCCACTGCAGCAAAGCTTCTAGGACGGCCGAGTCATAACTCAGTCCTCTCATAGAGAGCATAATAATTCTAGGGCTACCTCCTTTTCCATTATTGCCGGCAGTTTCACAATTGGTGCTCCCTGATTAAGGCACCCCTTCTACTCCCTGATTAAGTACTCACTATTGGTGCTCCCTGATTAAGGCACCCCTTTTTTGCAGCTTGTCCTGTAGCCCCACATTAACCCCCAGTTGCACCCATTAACCCCCAGTTGACCCCCATTGACCCCTGTTAACCCCCATTAACCCCCAGTTGACCCCCATTAACCCCCAGTGACCCCCAGTAACACCTGGTTGCCCCCATTAACACCCAGTTGACCCCCATTAACCCCCCATTGACCCCCCGTTGACCCCATTAACCCCCCGTTGACCCCCATTAACCCCCGTGACCCCATTAACCCCCAGTTGACCCCCATTAACCCCCAGTTGACCCCCATTAAACCCCAGTTGACCCCCCGTTGACCCCCATTAACCCCCAGTTGACCCCCATTAAACCCCAGTTGACCCCCCGTTGACCCCCATTAACCCCCAGTTGACCCCCATTAACCCCCAGTTGACCCCACTGACCCCCATTAACCCCCAGTTGACCCCCTGTTGACCCCCATTAACCCCCAGTTGCCCCCATTGACCCCCAGTTGCTTCCCATTAACCCCCAGTTGCCCCCATTAACCCCCAGTTGCCCCCCATAAGCCCCCCATTGACCCCCATTAACCCCCAGTTGACCCCCATTAACCCCCAGTTGACCCGTGACCCCCATTAACCCCCAGTTGCCCCCATTAACCCCCAGTTGACCCCCTGTTGACCCCCATTAACCCCCAGTTGCCCCCATTGACCCCCAGTTGCCCCCCATTGACCCCCAGTTTCCCCCATTAACCCCCAGTTGCCCCCCATAAGCCCCCCGTTGACCCCCATTAACCCCCAGTTGACCCCCATTAACCCCCCGTTGACCCCACTGACCCCCATTAACCCCCAGTTGCCCCCCACTAACCCCCAGTTGACCCCCATTAACCCCCAGTTGCCTCCATTAACCCCCAGTTGACCCCACTGACCCCCATTAACCCCCAGTTGCCCCCCACTAACCCCCAGTTGCCCCCATTAACCCCCAGTTGACCCTGTCGTCTCTCTGTTGACCCCCCCACCCCTCCCCCCCCCCCAGTTGACCCCCCGCCCCCCCGTCCCCCCACCTCGACCGCCATCACATCGCAGCGTCACCCTACGCACCCCTCCCCCCCTCCAACCGCCATCGCTTCACCTCATTGGTCCCCTCGCCCGCCCTCCCCCCACCTCGACCCCCGATTGACCCCTTGCCCCTCCCCCCGTCGCCCCTCCCCCCCCGCCCCCCGCCCCTCCCCCGCTGGTACCAGTACCCCTCCCTGGAGCAACTGGCCGAAATCGTCCCCTGCGTCCTCCGGCACCTCAAGTGAGTGGGCGGGGGGGCGCCCCACGGCGCTGTGGGGCGGGGAGGGGGCCCCTGACCCGTAGCGGGACGGGACGGGGGGGCGGGGTCAGCACCGGCCTGACCCCGCCCACCCCCCCAGCATCGCCAGCGTCGTGGGCATTGGGGTGGGCGCCGGCGCCTTCGTCCTGGCTAAATTTGGGGTGAGATGTGGGGCGGGGCGTCGGGCGGGGCGTGGGGCAGGGCGGGGGGCAGATTTGGGGGGAATGCAGGGCTGCGGGAAAATCTCGGGGGAGGTTCTGTGGGGCTGGGGGGGGTCGCTATGGGGCTGGGGGGGTCGCTATGGGGCGGGGGGGTCGCTATGGGGCAGGGGGGCATGGCTGTGGGGCTGGGGGGTCGCTATGGGGCTGGGGGGTCGCTATGGGGCAGAGGGGCATGGCCGTGGGGCGCTATGGGGCTGGAGGAGGTTAGTGGGGTCTCTGGGCACTTGTGGGTCGCTGGGGGGTTGGGGGCTCGGCTATGGGGCTGGGGGGTCGCTATGGGGCTGGGGGGGTCGCTATGGGGCGGGGGGGCATGGCCGTGGGGCGCTATGGGGCTGGAGGAGGTTAGTGGGGTCTCTGGGCACTTGTGGGTCGCTGGGGGGTTGGGGGCTCGGCTGTGGGGCTGGGGGGTCACTATGGGCAGGGGGGCGTCGCTATGGGGCTGGGGAGTCGCTATGGGGCTGGGGGGTCGCTATGGGGCTGGGGGGGCGTGGCCGTGGGGCGCTATGGGGCTGGAGGAGGTTAGTGGGGTCTCTTGGTTTGGCACTTGTGGTCGCTGGGGGCTCTCGGGGGGCGTGGCTGTGGGGCTGGGGGGTCGCTATGGGGCTGGGGGGTCGCTATGGGGTGGGAGGGCGTGGCCGTGGGGCGCTATGGGTCTGGCCCCGCCCCACAGCTGCTGCACCCCGAGGCGGTGGAGGGGCTGGTGCTGATCAACATCAACCCCCGCGCCAAGGGCTGGGTGGATTGGGTGGCGCACAAGGTGGGCGGGGCCGGCGGGTGGGGAGGGCCAATGGGGAGAGGGGTGGGGCAGAAGGGGGCGGGGTTTGGGGGGGGTTCCCTGCTGCTGGCCCCGCGGTGCTGTGGGTCGCTTGGGGTCGCGTGTGGCTCACTGTGGGTCCCTATGGGTCGCCGTGGGTCGCTGTGGGTGGCGGTGGGCGGCCGTGGGTCACTGTGGGTCCCTACGGTGTCTGTGGGTGGCTGTGGGTCGCTGCGGGTCCCTACGGTGTTGGTGGGCGGCTGTGGGTCGCTGTGGGTCCCTACGGTAGCTGTGGGTCGCTGTGGGTCGCTGCGGGTCCCTACGGTGTCTGTGGGTCGCTGTGGGTTGCTGTGGGTCCCTACGGTAGCTGTGGGTCGCTGTGGGTCGCTGTGGGTCCCTACGGTGTCTGTGGGTCGCCGTGGGTCGCTGCGGGTCCCTACGGTGTCTGTGGGTCGCCGTGGGTCGTGGTGGGTCCCTACGGTCGCTGTGGGTCGCTGTGGGTCCCTACGGTGTCTGTGGGTCGCTGTGGGTCCCTACGGTGTCTGTGGGTCGCCGTGGGTCGCTGTGGGCCGCTGTGGGTCCCTACGGTGTCTGTGGGTCGCTGTGGGTCGCTGTGGGTCACGGTGGGTCCCTACGGTGTCTGTGGGTCGCTGTGGGTCGCTGTGGTGTCTGTGGCTCGCTGTGGGTCGCTGTGGGTCACTGTGGGTCACTGTGGTGTCTGTGGGTCGCTGTGGGTCGCTGTGGGTCGCTGTGGGTCCCTACGGTGTCTGTGGGTCGCCGTGGGTCGCTGTGGGCCGCTGTGGGTCCCTACGGTGTCTGTGGTCGCTGTGGGTCGCTGTGGGTCACGGTGGGTCCCTACGGTGTCTGTGGGTCGCTGTGGGTCGCTGTGGTGTCTGTGGGTCGCTGTGGGTCGCTGTGGGTCACTGTGGTGTCTGTGGGTCGCTGTGGGTCGCTGTGGGTCCCTACGGTGTCTGTGGGTCGCTGTGGGTCGCTGTGGTGTCTGTGGGTCGCTGTGGGTCGCTGTGGGTCACTGTGGGTCACTGTCGTGTCTGTGGGTCGCTGTGGGTCACTGTGGGTCCCTACGGTGTCTGTGGGTCGCTGTGGGTCGCTGTGGGTCCCTACGGTGTCTGTGGGTCGCTGTGGGTCGCTGTGGGTCGCTGTGGGTCCCTACCGTGTCTGTGGGTGTCTGTGGGTCGCCGTGGGTCGCCGTGGGTCGCTGTGGGTCCCTACGGTGTCTGTGGGTCGCTGTGGGTCGCGGTGGCTCCCTACGGTGTCTGTGGGTGCCGGTGGATCGCGGTGGGTCGCCGTGGGTCCCACGGGTGCCCCCCCAGCTGTCGGGCCTGACGTCCTCCAGCAGCGAGCTCATCCTGGCGCACCTCTTCACGCAGGTCGGGCGGGGGGGCACTTGGGGGTCCCGTGGGGGGCCACTTGTGGGTCCGGGGGCGCTTGGGGGTCTGGGGAGGGCCACTTGTGGGTCCTGGGGTCAGTTTTGGGGGCCCTCAAGGGGCACTTGGGGGGCCTGTGGGGGGCACTTGGGGGCCCAGAGTCCACCTGGAGGCCCCAAGGGCCACTTGTGGGTCGGGGGGGCACTTGTGGGTCAGGGAGCTCAGTTAAGGGTTGGGGGAGGGTCACTTGTGGGTCACAGGGTGGGGGCGGGGTGGGGGCGGGGCTGTGACATGGGGGCGGGGCAGGGGCGGGGCGGGGGCGGGGCTGTGACATGGGGCGTGGCAGGGGCGGGGCAGGGGCGGGGCGGGGGCGGGGCTGTGACGCGCGGGCCGCAGGAGGAGCTGGCGGCCGCCCCTCCCCCGGTGCAGCAGGCCCGGCGGCGGCTGGGGGCGGCGCCCAACGCCCCCCTGCTCTGGGCCATGTACAACAGGTACTGGGCAAACTGGGGGCGCTGCGGCGGGGCTGCGGGGCACTGGGACTGCCCTCGGAGCACTGGGATCGAGCTGGGATTGAACTGGGAGGGAACTGGGAGGGGCTGGAATGGAACTGGGGGGACTGGTGGGGACTGGGAGGGGACTGGGAGGGGACTGCGGGGGACTGGGAGGGACTGGGAGGGACTGGGAGGGGACTGGGAGGGGACTGGGACTGGGCTAGGAGGACTGGGACTGAACTGGGATTGAACCGGGGCGGACTGGGAGGGAACTGGGGGGGCTGGGAGGGACTGGGGGGGCTGGGAGGGACTGGGATTGGGCTAGGAGGACTGGCATCGAACTGGGATTGAACTGGGATTGAACCGGGGGGGACTGGGAGGGAACTGGGGGGGGACTGGGACTGGCTAGGAGCACTGGGATTGAACCGGGGGGGGACTGGGATGGAACTGGGGGACTGGGGGGGACTGGGGGGGACTGGGGGGGGACTGGGGGGGGACTGCGAGGGGACTGGGGGGGACTGCGAGGGGACTGGGGGGGACTGGGATTGAACTGGGATTGAACCGGGGGGGATTGGGAGGGAACTGGAGGGACTGGGACTGGGCTAGGAGGACTGGGACTGAACTGGGATTGAACCGGGGGGGACTGGGATCGAACTGGGGGGGCTGGGAGGGACTGGGAGGGGACTGGGGGGGGTCTGGGATGGGATTTGGGGGCACTGGGATCAGACTGGGATGGAGTGGGAGGGTACTGGGGAAACTGGGATCAAACTGGGAGGAATTGGAATTGAACTGGGATGGAGCTGGGGGGGTACCGGGGGGCTGGGAGGGACTGGGAGCAACTGGGATTGAGCTGAGGGGAACTGGAAGGGAACTGGGAGGGACTGGGAGAGAACTGGGAGGGAACTGGGGAGAAAACAGGGGAACTGGGATCAAACTGGGAGGCACTAGGATGAACTGGGACATCCCCCTTGCAGCCACGGGGACCTGGGCCTGCAGCGCAGCGGGGCCAACAGCCTGCGGTGAGTGACCCCTGACCCCTGACCCCACGTGACCCCCGTGACCCCCCGTGACCCCCGTGACCCCCCCGCGACCCCTGACCTTTGCCCCCCCAGCTGCCCGGTGCTGCTGGTGGTGGGCGACAACTCCCCCCACAAGGACGCCATGGTGAGTGACGTCACTGGTGATGTCACCGGGCCTCCTCTGAGATCACATGACACCCCCCATGGGGTCACAGAGGGTCAGAGGTCACAGGGGCTCAGAGGACTGCTGGGGGGGGGGGACCGGGCCTTACCGGGGTCGCGAGGTCAGAGGTCAGCCAGGGGTCAGAGGTCACCGGGGAGGGGTCGGAGGTCACGGCCCCACCCGCGCAGCCGGCCAAGCTCACCGAGGCCTTCAAGTACTTCCTGCAGGGCATGGGCTACCGTGAGTACCGCCTAACGAGCCACCGCTAATTAACACTCCTGGGGGGGTAATTAGCGCTCA